>NC_133618.1:499810532-500110532 GCF_048593235.1 Sminthopsis crassicaudata | reverse complement strand
GGCAAGTTCTCCCTTCTGTTCAAATTGCTTTAAATTTTCCAACTTAGAAGCAAGCCTGGAGGCTTGTGTGGGTGGGGGACAGGGGAGGAAGAACATCTCTGAGTACTTCATTAGACTCAAAATTAACAAATATCCAAGCAGTCTCTCATAGACTGAGCTCTTTTTCCAGATGTCTGGAAAGAAGAGAGCAACTTCTGGGCTATATTTTTCAGCTCTGAGGTAAGCAGTGGTGCAGAGAAAAAGAAGAGAACCGAGTTCAAATCCCAGTTCTTTTACTTACTACCTTGGTGAACCAAGTATGTCATTTCACTTGTCCAGGAATCAGCTCCCTTTTACTTCTCACTCTAAGGTCCTTGGTAAGGCATTATTAGCAGATTACTGTGCAGGGGCTAGGCTGTCCCCAAACGAAGATTCATCTTATCTTCCTCTTTGACTGATTACAACTCAGCATCTCCAACCAGATGTAAGGAGAAAGAAGCCTTACTTTGAGGTACTTGGATGTGTTCAAAGCCCAGCAGTACAGGAGGCCTGGGTTTTAGTCTCACTGGGAGACCACGGCCAAGCCACTTGTATCTCTAGGTCTCGGTTTCCTTCACAGTAAACATTTTGTAGGCTAGACTAGAGAGTTTCTAAGGGTTTTTGTTTCTAGTGAATGGCCCCGAATAACTTCCAGAAACCTGTCATGGTTCCTGATTTGGGTCTGGTGGCTGCTTCTTTCTGAGTGTCAGGCTTGGAGTTAGGCAGATCTGAGTTCGAATCTAACCTCACACACTTAAAAACTATGTGACCTTAAGCAACTCATTTAACTCAATTGGCTCAGTTTCCTCATCTGTAGAATGGGCTGAAGAAGGAAGCAAACCATTCCATTATCTTTGCCAAGAAAACCCTAAATGAGGTTCCAAAGAATTGGAGGTGACTGACTAAACAACTACTAAAACAACAACAACATAAGCCAAAGCTGACAAAGTAGAAATGCCATAGAAATACAATAACATAGATTTAGGATCTGTAGGGATTTGTGATAACTTCCAGGTTACTCCCTTTATTTTATAAATGGAGAAACTGAGAGGAAGAAAGGTTCAGGGTCATGTCTGGGATCACACAATTGATAAGTAACAGACAACAATCTATTCAGGTCCTCTGACTAAATCCAGCTCTCTTTCTACTCTGTCAGTTAGTCAGCCAATATTTTTTCAGTGCCTCTGCCTTTGACTATGTGTCATATATGACTATTTGTCAGGGACTGTGCTAAATACTGAGGATACAAAAAGAGGCAAAAGCCAGTCACTATCCTCAAGGTCTCCTCATCTGTAAGCTTCAGGGGGTTATTTTATATTGTTTCTGAGGTCCAGACCCAACTCTGACATTCTATGATTTTTCTAGTACTAATCCTTCCATTAATTCAGTGTGATTTTGGGCAGGCCCCTTCCTAAGTTTCTAATTTCCCATGTCACAGATGGACAAAATGATCCCTTTCATTTTTAACAAGCCTACGGGTTGTTGTTATTGTTAAGATTATTATTAAAGGTTTACAAACCACTTTCCTCAGTGCATGTATTATTATCTCCATTTTATTGATAGAACTGTGGCTCAGAAAGGTTAAATTAGTTGTTTATGGTCAGACAACTGGTAAGGACCAGGTGCTTTTGAGATTTACATCCATTCCCTTTCCCTTCTCCTTCCCTCTTTAGGCTTGGATTAGCTGTGTCTTTCCCATAATAGATAATCAATGTTTAATACATTGAATTGAAGTTAAGGAACTTTAGTTCTCTTCACATTTTCCTAATCTGCCCCAGCTCTGTTTGATATGGGAGACCAAGGGGCTTCCCCCCTCCCTACCCCCCTTCCTTCCCTCCCACAGCTGACCTTCCAGAGCCTGGGCTATCTGCCTGCAGATAAGGAGGCAGGAAGTCAGGCCATCTCAGGAGGCCTTTGTTCTTCCCTAGGGAAGGGAGGGGCTGGAAAAAATGCCTCTTCTCAGGCTGGGTGGCCAGTGGGGAGTCCATAGGGCTTTGTTTCAGTCTTCTACTAACCATACCACCTCCCCCAAGGTCAGTATGGAGTATGGCAAATACAGGGAAGTTCTCTCCCTCCTGGGAGGTTTCAGACCTCACATACAATCGACCCTCTGCTGGGTAAACAGTAGGGAAGTGGAGGCATTTAGGAGACTTGCCAGCCATTTTCTCTTTTCATCCTCAGGGAGCAAAACTCTTACTTCTCAGCCTTAGTTTCCTCATCTGAAAGAGGAGGAAGGCTGGACTAAATAACCTCAGAGACCCTTCCCAGCTCCAAATCCTGATTCTAGGAGTTCTTGTAGACTTGGGAAGTCAGCAGGGATCAGAATTTCACAGAGGAGGAAATGGTAGCCTAGGGAAGGAAATGTAACTTGACCAAAGTCACATAGCTAAGGTTAGTGCCAGAAGAGGTTGACCTCCTGAGCTCACTGGGGTTCTAGAGATCTTTAGTCTGCGGGTGGACACAGAATTGGCTATTTGTCCCTTCTCTTCTCCTTACTAGATCAACTAACTCTAGGTTCCTAAGAGGGGTAAAGATACACTGGAGACTTGAGTTATAGGAAAGGCAGCTCATAGGATTTGCAGTGGAGGGACCTGGCAAATTATCCAACAGAGCCAGGAAGTAAAGTGACTTGCCCAAAGTAACACACTCTGGGTCTGGATTCCAGTTCAGGTTGTCTGGCTGTGTTTTCTACTGCATTCTAGGCTCAGAAGGTGTTTTTGTTTTTGCCAGAGGTTTTGCTATACCAAAAGCAAATATCTTAACATTTCTCTTAGGAGATTGTGTGCTGAGTGTCAGGGCCTGAAGGAGGAATGGACAAGCAGACATAAATCCCAAGGATACAGTTTTAAATCTGGAAGATATGTTAAAGGCCATCTGGTCATTTTGCCAGGCATTTTGCAGATGGGGACACAGGCCTAGGGAACTTTGATAAGTGATTTGCCCAAGTCATACAGGCAGCAAGTGACACAGTGAGAATTGAAACTCGGACCCCTTTGACTCCAAACTCAATTCTTTTTCCATTCTACTTCATGGCTGCCGTCACAAATACACAGATAGTTAATGCTAATTCTAACTCTCAAGGCTTTGTCTTTCTTTTCCTTCTTCTTCTGCTCTACACTGTCTCAATTGGTGGGCAGTTAGATGATGCAATAGATGGGCACTCAGCCTGGAGTGCCATCTTCCTGAGTTCAAATACAGCCTTAGACATTTACTAACAGTATGACTTTTGGCAAGCCACTTAACCCTGTTTGCGTCAGTTTTTTCATCTGTGAAATGAGCTAAAGAAGGAAAAGGAAAAGTACTCTAGTATCTTTGTCAAGAAAATCTCAGATGGGATCACAAAGAGTCAGACACGACTGAACAACAATATCTTAATTTATGATTTAATCAATTCCCTTAAATTCAATTATGTTTTTTTTTTCCTCTTTTGCAGACAATGCCCAGATCTCTATATCCAGCCTAAATCACTCTACTGAGCTACAGTCATACATCTCCAGTTGACTCTTGGATTATCTTGAGCCAGCTGTCCCTTAAACATCTCAAATTCAGCCTTCTCAGAATAAAATTCATTATCTTGCTCTCTCCCCCTTCCAAACCTTTCTATCTCTGTCAAGGATGCCTCTTCTTGTCCCAATCACCCAGGCTCACAAGCTCTGCCACCTTTGTTCCTTACTGTCTCACTCCACAATACAATCCATTGCAAAATCTTGTCATTTCTACCTTAACAGCATCATCTTATATGTCCCCTTTTTTTCACTTCCACAGCCACCACCACCTCACACCTGAACTACTCCAATAGGCTTTTAATTGATCTTTGCTTTAAGTCTCTCTTCTCTTCAATGCATCCTCCCCTCAGCAGCCAAGGTGATTTATCTAAAGTGTTAGTCTAGCCATGTCACCCAGCCCTGATCAATGAGCTCTAAGTGGCTCCTTATTATCTTCAGGATCAAATATAAAATATAAAATCCTGTATTTGGCATTTAAAGCTCTTCATAACCTGGCACCTTCCCACCTTTCCAGCCTTCTTCTGCTTCACTCCCTTCCACTCACTCTGCCCCACTCACACATGACTCCCCTCCTGGTCTTTGCCCTGCTCTGCCCCATTCTTGAACTGTTCTGTACTCTCACCTTTGCCTCTTCATTTCCCAGATTTCCTTCAAAGCTCAATTCAAAACCCACGTTTCTTTGTTCTTTCCTCATCTCAGCCTTCCCTTGTGCCTTCCCTTCTGAGATTTTCTTCCATTGACTCTGTATATATCTGACATGTAGAAAACATTTAATAAGTGCTTGTTAACTGACTCTCCATTGAGGGATCTTGTCCCAACTTACTTTTCTCAGAAACTCCTTGAAGATGAAATCTTTTGGAGGTAGGCATGACTCAGAGCTTCTTGGCTTTCAGATTTTAAAACATAAATTAGTTAACCAAGATGCAAGCATTAATAATGCCTAGCCCTTGCCTTGTATCATGCAGAGTGCTGACTCCATTACAAAGGGTGCATCTCTGATGGATTGGCCATGTTGTTCAAAGGTCAAATGTATGTTTGCCCAAAAGACTATTATACAGGGAAGGTCCTCACATGATAGTCAGAAAAAGAGATCCAATGTTTTTCTCAAGACGGACTGGGTATGTTTGCCCAAAAGACTATTATCCAGAGAAGGTCCTTACATAATGGGCAGAAAAAAGATCCAAGGTCTCTCTCAAGCTCTCTCTGAAGAACTTGGAATTGATTGTGAGACATGGGAGATGCTGGCAAAGGACCACCCAGCAGCAAACCCTCATCAGAGAAAGTGCTGTGCTCTATGAGCAAAGAAGAATTGCCACAGTTCAAAAGACATGAGAGATGTGCAAATTTAGAGAATCCATCCCCAACACTGACATGGACTACTGGTGCCCGATTTGTGGAAGAGCATTCCAAAAATGTATTGGTCAGAGCAGCCATAGCTGAACACTGTTAACTTGCCTCTAACACTGAAGTCACTTTAGTCCTCTTGGAGAAAGAAGGACAAGAATGGACCAGCCAGGTGCTGAGGATGGGAATATAAGAGTTCTTGGCCTGGAGTGGCTTACATTTGACTTCACACTCCTCCAGAGAGGGGGATTTGGGAAGACTGTAACCCCTCAGTTATGAATGAAATTATCCATTGCCCAGAGAACAAGCCAAAAGGAGCACTGAAGGGGGAGGGGCTGAGTGGGAAGCAAAGGCTGGGATGTGAAGACCAAGTCGGCTTAGTTGGAGCCAGAACTAGCTTCTGAGCCTGCCCAGCTTTGCCCAAGTCATATGAGGAAGAAGCTGAGATGGAGAGAGACCCAGGCTGGATGTCAGGAGGTCTGGGCTTTAGTTCTGGCTTAGACAGGCTGGCCTTCTGTGTGACCCAGGATGTCACCTCCCCCTCTCTGGGTCTCCGTCCTCAGCTGTGAGAAGGAGATAATCCCTTCCTTAATTATCTCTGGGTGCTGTCAGGAAGATCAAATCAGGAGGGGCTGCAAAAGGAGGGGGTGCTATCATTGCTGTTTGTGGGTGGGTGGGTGTGCAGCCCATAGTAGGGGCTTAGTAAATGTTTGTCAAGTGAGTAAACGAGTTGTGTAGGGACGATGTACACTTTGGGGAAGCTGAGAAACAGAACCAGGAATAAAGAAATGTGTTTTCCTTTCTGTTTCAGCTTGAGTGGTTGGGGATCTAGGGAATAGGGAGGTGCTTGACGGGCTGAGCTGCAGTTTGGTAGAGCAGGAGTAGGTGAAAAACAAAGGCAGCCAGATAGAACTCAGCCGCCTTCCCCGGGCCCCCCAGAACCCAGCTTTGGGTCCAGGGAAACCGACTATGGCTTTCTTCCCCTGAGAAGCAGAGTGGGAGGCATAAGTGTACAGAGAGGAGCATGGATGGGGGGCCACAGACAGCAGATAGTCCTAAGAGAGAGCCCTGGCTGGGGCCTTCTTGGGTAGCTGAGAATCCTCCCCTGCTCGCTCTCTCTGAGCCACCCCCCAGTCTCCTCTCCCTCCCTAGCTGTGGGGCACTCACAGAAGCAGCCCTGCCTGCTGGCCTCCATGCTTTCCTGAGTTGTACTGACCAGCTCACACCTGCTTTCTCCCCTCCTTCGCTCCCCTTCCCCTCTCCAATGAGTCAGTTAGTATCTGATAGGGGTTGGCCAAACTTCCAGGCCTGGATTCCCCTAGAACTTCTTCCTTTCAGACATCCATGAGTGCTCAGTCAGCCAAGCCCCAGAACAGTATCAAGGCCAAATCCATTCATCATCATTTAAGAATACTAAGTGCAGACCTGTAAGTGACAAATTGGGGGCCCGCTATCCTACCCAAACTGATGGTTTAAACTGGCTGACACTGAGGCAAAACTTCCCAAAGAGTTGGACAAGAACACAGGCAAATGGCAAATGCTGGTTCATAAATAAATAATCATTAGGAGGGCTGGTGGGGAGAGTAGCCAGGGCTTGGTAGAGAACCAAGGGAGCTGGGCCTAAATTCTGTTTCAACGTGAAAAATAATAACAACACTAATTTTAACATTTACAATGTGCCTTCAGGCTGATAACCCTGTAAGTTCAGTCCTGTAGGAATTATTTATCCCCACTTTACAGGTAAGGAAACTGATGTTCAACAAAATTAAAGGAGGCAATGGTCATTTGTAAGTCAGATATAGTTCCTATCCAGGTATTCTGACAAGAGTGCCCCACTCTCACTCACCTCACTGATTTGTGCATTTCTTTCTGCTTTACTGTGTGACCCTAATCAAGTCACTTTCCTCCTCTGGGATTCATATTTTATACATACATACATACACACACACACACACACACACACACACACACACACACACACACATATATATATATATATATATATATATATATATATATATATATATATATATAATTTAATAGACATAAGCATTTCAGTGTACTGGGAACCAAAAAAGGAATTACAATGAAACTGAAAACTTGTTACATAATTAATTTCTTTTAAAAAGCAAATATTAAATTTAACACAGTAGCTACAAAACTGCATTACTTGTTGGGTGTAACCTTCTGAACTTCCATCTGCTCTCTTCTATTCATATTAAAATATTTTATTGACTCTTTTCTTCCCTTCCCCGTCCCAAGCCTTCCCTTGTAACAAATAGATAAAACCTAGCAAAATGTATCAGCACATTGGGTAAGTTGGAAAAAATATATACCCCCATTTTGCACCTATAGGCCATCCCCTCTCTGCCAAGTGGACCTCAGTCTTTTCCTCTATAAAATGGGGGGTTTGATTTGTATTTGAGGCGTTCTCATCTCAGGCTCCATGAGATCTGATGTTCCCATGAGCAAACATGGTTTTATTTTCCACCAGAGTGTAAGAAAAAGAGACTCAAACATGTGAGGGATACATGTAGAAAAGTTGCCTTATTAGAAGAAAAAAAAAAACCTAACTAGATATTCCCTAGGACTCTTTCAACATGTAGCATTCTGTGAATTAAGGAAATATTTCCCTGGGTTAATCCCTAAAGACCTTCTGGAGGAAGCAAGAGGTCCAGGACTCTTGCATCAATGGAAGATACAGGACTTCCGAAGCAGATTTGGATTAGTTGGGACAAGATTGGTGGAAAAGCCTTAGGGCTTCTGGCAGACTTTCCCCATACTCAGACCAAAGGAATTTGAAAGAATGTAAGGGAGAAAGCCAGGGGGCCCTTACAAAGACCAGCACCCTGAGGGGAGGAAATGAGTTGGGGGTTTCTTGGGTTAGTTTTAAACCAGACCTTATCAAGGTTAATTATTCATTAACTTCTGGAAGGGAGAAGCTGGGAGTTGGTGACCTGTCATTCTGAGGTGGAGAGGCCTCTGAAGGGTCACTCACAACTGAGGTTGGCTTGGAATAAAGGTGAAATAGTGCTTGCAGGTGGTGTTCAGCCAGAGGCTGGAAGTGGACAGCCAGGTAGAAAGGATTGTGCTTGGGGCAGGCAGCTACATTCCAGAAGCCAGAGAGAATTTTCCATCTCCATGCACATATTCTAAAGAGCTATTGCTGATCCATCTGTGTCCCCTGAAACATTTATTCCAGAAAAACAAAACATTTCCACATCCATTCTCTCATATTTCCCTCTACAGAGAGTCCTGTGAGTTAGTAAAGCAGAACAGATGCTGTTCTCATTTTACAGGTGAGGTAACTGAGGCACGAGGAAGACAAGAAGTTTACCCAATGTTCCCACAGCCCATTAGATCAGAATCTGATCGGTGAAGCTGTGGGCTCTTTGACTTCATCTGATTGTTCATGGGCCCTTGGTGAGTTGAAGGTATGCTCCCCCCTGACCATTTTTTTCAATCCATGTCACTGATTGATTGGTTTTCATAATACACTTTAGATCTGGACAGTTTTTTTGGGTTGTTAATACTGTATTATGGATAAAGGATCTCATGTCCCAAAGAAAGTTATTTCATAGCAAGAGGAAATTTTAATTCAGTTTTGTTCAACATTTACTGAGTGCTAGGTGCCGTAGGGAAATACGAGGATTTAAGATGTTTCCTCAAAAAGCTTACAATCTATTCAAGAAGGTGTTTCTTGGTAGAGAGGTAGTGGGTCATAGCTACAGACAAGGTCAATGTTTTGATTTCTTTTTCTTGATTGTATTTATTGAGAGGCATTATAATATAATGTATCAAATAGATTATCTCAAAATCAGGGGAACTAGGGTTCAAGCTTTGCCTTTGGCTTTGTGACTCTCAGGGTCTCCAAGTAACTCTCTAAGACCATACATTGTATAACAATTGTATAACCCTGGACTCCAGTGCCATTGGGCTTTTTGCTGTTCCTGTAAAGACCCTCCATCTTTCGACTTTGGGCATTTTCATTGGTCATCCCCCATGCCTGAAATGCTCTCCCTCCTTATTTCCACCTCCTGACTTCCCTGGTTTCTTTCAAGGTCTAGCTAAGATCAGGAAGCCTTATGAGAGCCCCCTTAATTCTAGTGCTTTCCCCTCTGTGCAATATTTTCAGCTTATTCTTTGTATGGCCTTTTTGTACCTAGATGTCTACACATTATATTTCCCCATTAAAGTTGGCCTTTTGAGAGCAGGAATTGTTTTTTGTCTTTTTTTGTATCCCCAATATTTTGCACAGTGCCTAGCACATAGTAGGTACTTAATGTTTGTTGACTGACTTATTCACTCTCAATAAAATACCTAAAAAGAAAAATAGTCTAATTGGGATGGCAAGCTATGAAGTCCAAAGAGCAGAGGAGCATTAGAAGGGGAAGGAGATGGAGACAGTTTGTGATTATGAGAAAAAGTAGGAGAGAAGGTGGGATGGGGTCCCATAACTACCAAGGAATACTGAGAAATAGTAAAAATAGCTAATGTTCATAGAGAGCCTACTATGTGTTAGGTACTGTGTTAAGTACTTTACCATTATTCTCTTATTTATTTTTTCACAACACACAGGAGTTGCATTATTATTATCTCCAGAAAAGGGAACTGGGGCAAACAAAAAGTAAGTGACTTACTTATCCAGAGTGATATGAAGTATCTTAAGGCTGGATTTGAACTCTTATCTTTCTGACTCCAGGTCAGGTTCTCTCTCCCTGCTACTTTACTGCTGCCTCTAATGACAACCTCCTCATATAGACAGTGGTTTTGCTCAATGCAATGATGTCTTCCCTGGTTCCAGTTGAAAATGTTTTTTTCCTCATCAGGTTTTGTGGGGGTGGGGGGGAATACTGAGATCTCTCCTTTACCATCACCATGCCAGACTTAGCTATCAATTATATACTGGTCTTTCCTCTCCAGCCTCTCATTCCCCCAGGAGAAGGCAAGCTTCTTTAAGGCAGAGATAGTGTTATTGTGTTTTCATTTTGTTATTTTCAAAGCCCAGCACTGAGGCCTGACAAATAGCAGGTGCTAAATAAATACTTAGGGCAGCTAAGTGGTGAATAATTTATTCAGCCATTCTCCAATTGATGGGTATCCACTCAATTTCCAGTTTCTAGTCACTAAAAAAAGGGCTGCTACAAACATTTTTGCATATGTGGGCCTCTTTCTCTCCTGTAAGATCTCTTTGGGATATAATCCTAGTAGAAACACTGCTGGATCAAAGGGTATGCACAGTTTGATAGCCCTTTGGGCATAGTTCTAAATTGCTCTCCAGAATGGTTGGATCTGTTCACAGTTCCACCAACAATGTATCAGTGTCCTGGTTTTCCCACATGCCCTCTAACATTGGTCATTATCGGTTCCTGTCATCCTAGCCAATCTGACAGGTATGTAGTGGTATCTCAGAGTTGTCTTAATTTGCATTTCTCTGATCAACTGTGATTTGGAACACCTTTTCATGTGACTACAAATAGTTTCAATTTCTTCATCTGAGAATTGTCTGTTTATTTCCTTTGACCATTTATCAATTGGAGAATGGCTTGAACTATTATAAATTTGTGTCAATTCTCTCTATATTTTAGAAATGAGGCCGTTATCAGAACCTTTGAATATAAAAATGTTTTCCCAGTTTATTGCTTCCCTTCTAATCTTGTCTGCATTAGTTTTGTTTATACAAAAAAATTTTAACTTAATATGATCAAAATTATCTATTTTGTCATCAATAATGATCTCTAGTTCTTCTTTGGTTGCTAATTCCTTCCTCCTCCACAGATCTGAGAGATAAACTATTCTATGTCCTTCTAATTTATTTATAATATCATTCTTTATGTCTAGATCATGAACCCATTTTGACCTGATCTCAGTATAGGGTGTTAGGTGTGGGTCAATGCCTAGTTTCTGCCATACTAGTTTCCAATTTTCCCAGCATTTTTTATGAAATAGTGAATTATTATGCCAAAAGTTGGGGTATTTGGGTTTGTCACATACTAGATTGCTATAGTTATTGACTATTTTGTTCTGTGAACCTAACCTATGCCACTAATTGATTACTCTGTTTCTTAGCCAGTACCAAATGGTTTTGATGATCCCTGATTTATAATACAGTTTTAGATCTGATACAGCTAGGCCACAGAAGGGAGTTTTCAAAAAGAATAAAGGAATATAAATGGGGGCCTGAAGATGGACAACAGACAAGACTACCTACTACATCTGAAGACAAACAACACTGAGGAAAATGACATCCCAAAGAGTAAAGAAAAGCAGAGGAGAGGAGAGAGAGACAAAGAGAGAGAGAGAGACAGAGATGGAAACAGAGAAACAGAGAAAAAGACATAAAGACAGAGCTAGAGAGAGCAAGAGATTACAGATTAGAGATTTCTGACAGTATAAAGGGGAAAGTGAATCATTCCCCCAAACACTCTGTGAAATCAGTGGAGGTCCTCTGACTGAGGGCATTTAAACCTAGTCTGGAGAACATATCAGAGAAATTCATAGCTGGAAATGGCCTCATCCAGACGTTTCTCTTGGGCTCCTGGGGAGACGGTGCCTGTTTCCCTACTCACTGATTTCTGCAGGGTGGTCCTTTTAAAAAAGCCCCCTTTGGGCTTTAAATGGAGCTGTATTAAAACAGGCCACCCCTTCTGGTAACTGTCTCCTGAGTCATAATCATAATGCGTGCTCCTATAATGTTCACCTCACAACAGTCCTAGAGAGGAAGGTAGCATAAGTATTGTAATTATTCTTATTTTCTAGGTAAGGAAACTGAGGTTCCAAGAGTTGAAGTGGCTTATTCATGGACATAGAGCTGAGAGTCAGAGTCTGGACTGAGAATCAAATCTTCCCCTTCTGAGGAGAGTTGTCCTTCCATGCTGAGAACCCAAAAGGCATCAGAGCCACAGGCTCCTGGGCTCTCACTTTTTCCAAGGTTCTGCAAGGGTTCTAGAGTTAGAGCCAGAAAAGGAACTTCTAATCTAATATACTCCTTAGAGCAGCTAGATGACCCAAAGGATAGAACAATAGCCCTGGAGTCACCAGGACCTGAAATCAAACTTGATCTCAGACATTTAACGCTGTATTATCCTGGACAAGTCACTTAACCCCAATTACCTCACCAACCCCCCCCTCAAAACTAACGTCCTCTTTGTTGATGAAACTGAAGTCAACCCAAGTTAACCCAGATCAGTGCTCATTCCAGTGTATCTCACACATGCTCATCATGGGGACTCTGGAATGGCTTATGGTCCAAATAGATCCCACCCTTGTTCTTCCATAAAAGCCTGGGGCTGTTCCCAGATCTGCTTAAGAACCTGTAGTAACCAGCACAATTACCTTTACACCTCAGAACTTATCTCAATATCTTGAGGCTTCTCACTCTGGAACATTCCTATATCCTTCTCTCATTGTTACTAAAAATTTTTGGGGGGGAGACAGTAGGGGTTAAGTGACTTGCTCAGGATCACACAGATAGTCTGAGGATGAATTTGAACTCAGTTCCTCCTGACTCCAGGGCCAGTACTCTAACCCCTCTGTCAACTAGCTGCCCCTCATTCTCTCATTATTAGTAAGGTCCTTCAGATCCATCATTTTGGGGAAGACTGGGTGTGTCCATCCTTCATTACCCTCCAAGTTCTGTTTCTGATTCTGCAGACTTTAGCTTCACTTAAAACCCTCCCTCTTCCCTCTTCAATTCCCTTTTGTGGGTCTTTATCTTCTCCATTACAATGTAAGTCCTTTGAGGGTAGCAATTGTCTTTATTTTATTTGGATTTGTATCCTTAGTTCAGTGCCTGGTAGGTAGTAAGCAGTTAATAAATACTTGCTGCCTGTCTGCCTGCTTTACTAGGGGTGGTATAGGACAGACAAATCATTCAAGGTATCCAGCAGTGTCAAAACTCTGGTTTTTGTCACTACCTTGAATTAAAATCAACAAATTGCTTGTTTAGTTGGTTTTCAGCTAGGTTTGACTCTTTGTGATCCTCTTTAGGGTTTTCTTGCCAAAAATACTGGAGCAGTTTGGCATTTCCTTCTCCAGTTCATTTTGCAGATGAGGAAACTGAGGCAGAAAAGGTTAAATGACTTGCCAACTAGTGTCTGAGACTGTATTTGAAGTCAGATCTTCCTGACTCTATGTCTGGCACTCTATCCACTGTACCACATTAAGAACCTAATATAGAGTAAGCAGTAAGGCTCCCAAGACAGTCAATTCAAGTCCACAAATATTTAATAAGTGCTTGCTATGTGTTAGGCACTGTGCTAAGCACTAGAAAAGAAAAATTAAGTCATTCTTGCTCTCAAGGAGTTTACTCCTTTTTAAAAAAAATTTTTATTTTTTTATTAATTTTATAATTATAACATTTTTTGACAGTACATATGCATAGGCAATTTTTTACAACATTATCCCTTGTACTCCCTTCTGTTCTAAATTTTTCCCCTCCTTCCCTCCACCCCCTCCCCTAGATGGCAGGCATTCCTATACATATTAAATATCTTATAGTATAAACTAGGTACAATATATATGTGCAGAATCGAATTTTGCTGTTGTTGTTGTTGCAAAGGAAGAATTGGATTTGGAAGATGAAAATAATCTGGGGAGAAAAACAAAAAATGCTAACAGTTTACACTCATTTCCCAGTGTTCCTTTTCTGGGTGTAGCTGATTCTGTCCATCATTGATCAACTGGAACTGAATTAGATTTTCTCTATGTTGAAGATATCCACTTCCATCAGAACACATCCTCATACAGTATTGTTGTTGCCATGTATGATGATCTCCTGGTTCTGCTCGTTTCACTCAGCATCAGTTGATGTAAGTCTCTCCAAGCCTCTCTGTATTTCTCCTGTTGGTCATTTCTTACAGAACAATAATATTCCATAACATTCATATAACATAATTTACCAAACCATTCTCCAATTGATGGACATCCATTCATTTTCCAGTTTCTAGCCACTACAAAAAGAGCTGGCCACAAACATTTTGGCACATACAGGTCCCTTTCCCTTCTTTAGTATTTCTTTGGGATATAAGTCCAGTAGTAGCACTGCTGGATCAAAGGGTATGCACAGTTTGATAACTTTTTGGGCATAATTCCAGATTGCTCAAGGAGTTTACTCCTAATCTTGAATTAATGACTGCTCTCTCTCCCCAAATAGTGACTGCTCCCCAACTCCAGGATACCTTGGGAAGAAAAAGGCATAGAGGATTTAAGAAAGCTGAGGCTCAAATTCTGGGGACTCTATTGCCCCAGAGAAGAAAGTAAAAGTAGAAGAAAAATGGTGTTTGAATTCTGGGAAAATTAGTTTGAATTCTGGGGCAAGTTAGTTCACTTCTCAGCTTCAATTTCCTAATCTGTAAAATGTATCCCAAAAGTCCCTTCCAGCTCTAAAGTCTATGATCTGGGAATCCTTCTGGTTCTGGATATTGTTGAGTGTGTGTGAGTGTGCGAGAGAGAGAGAGAGAGAGAGAGAGAGAGAGAGAGAGAGACAGAGAGAGAGAGAGAGAGAGAGAGAGAGAGACAGAGAGAGAGAGACAGAGAGACAGAGAGAGACAGAGACAGAGACAGAGAGAGAGAGACAAAGAGAGAGAGAGAGAGAGAGAGAGAGAGAGAGAGAGAGAGAGAGAGAGAGAGAGAGTGTGTGTGTGTGTGTGTGTGTGTGTGTGTGTGTGTGTGTGTGTGTGTGTGTTGGGGGAAGGAGGGGAGGAATTGCCTCTATTTTTGTCCATTCCCTCCAAACCCATTGGGGGGACCCCAACAGATGGGGCTTGGAATTTGGAAGGGGTGATAGTGGGAGTGGGATGTCACAGGGAAGAGGACAGATTTTAGCCACCTGACCACGCCTGTGCTAAGAGAACCTCCTAAATGACTGCCTTGGACTTCCACGGTTCTCTTACAACAGAAACAATTGGGGGGAGGGGAAAAAGGCAAAGAGGGAGTGGTGGGATTTGTTCAGCCTGAGAGGGTTGGGGGGAGGAAATAGAATTTCAAAGCGGTTTTCCCCTCGGCTACCCCCTTTCCCAACCCTCCCCCACACCTATCCCTCCTCCCCACACAGGCTGCATTCCACAAATACAGACACACTGGGGGTCCAGGCTGGGGAGAAATCAGCTTAAACTGGAGCTCAGGTTACAGCCCGACTGCCTTCCAAGGAGCTCAGATCCGCCTGGTCCTTTCCAAACTAAACTCACCCTGGTGGGACACTAAAATTCCAGCTCTGATTCCACCCCCTCACGTCCCCTCACCTTCACCTCTCATCCTGTTGGCCCCTGTCATGAGAAAGGAAGTCAGTCCAGCAGGAGGGAGGGAGCCAAAGAGAAAAAGGCAAAGGGAGGACAATTTCTAGGTCTGAAAAGGAAGTCTAAAGTGGAATGTGTATGATAGGGAGAAAGTGAGGAAGGTGGGGGGCTGGGAGATGGTGAAAGAGGGATCCTAGGATCATGGATTTATAGCTAAAATGCTCTTATGTCATCCATGCGGACCATTTCAAACCCAGCTTGCTGGATCTGACTCCAAATTAATCTTCCCATTGCACCACACTGCCTCCCAGTCATCACTGGGTCATGAGTTCAGAGTTGAAAAGGACTTTAGAGATCACTGTCACCCCCTCAATTTACAGATGAGGACTCAGGGTCAGAGGGCTCAAATAATTTAGCCTAGGCCATGCCCAGGTAGTCTAGGCAGGATTCCAATCTGGGTTCATTGACTAAGGAAATCTGAGATAGGATGTGGAATGAACTTCAGGATTTGAATCCTGGGTCGGATCACTTAACATTTCAAGGCCTCAGTTTCTCCATCTGTTGGAGTCAATGACTTGAAATCCAGGGCTCTTTCCACTATGTTATTGACTCTATTCCCATCTTTTTTTAAACAAGGAAAAGAAATAGCAAAGTCTATGTTTCCTTGGTCTAAATCTTCCCTGGTTAGCTCTTAAGATCATTTCAGGTTGCTGGGACAAGGGTAAAGTTAACAATGGGGTCATGGGATGAATCATTTCTTAATGGGATCATGGGATTGGGGTACATTGGGGTACACACAACACAATCGATTCTGTCTTTTAAAACACACACACAGACACACACACACTCACACACACACACACACACACACACACACACACACACACACACACAGAGCTCAGATCAGCCAAGAGCAATGGAAAATATGTTAGGTTCAATCTTCCCCAAGTGGGGCCTCACAGAGCTTAAGGGATTGAGGGTTAAAGTAACCTTGTAAATAAGAACTGAGGTTTCCCAGCCCACAGATGTTCTAATGCAAAAATGCATGACCTCAGCATTCTTTCCAACTAGCCCAATTTTACATTATTAGCTTGTCCAAGACAAGCTACTCGTTTCATGTAGTCAAGAGCTTCATTCTGTCCTCCTAAACAATTTTGGCTATTCTGGGCACCATCACAGTCCGGGGGGGGGGAGGCTTAGACTTCAAGTTCTGTGAAGGCAGTCTTAGATGCATCTTCTGTCTCTCTATACCTGCCAGTCTGTGATGCTAAATAAATGTTTACTGGATTGAATTGACATACAGAGAAAGAGACCTGAGAGGTAGACACCTACCTCCATTTCCCCATTGAACACCATCCTCCACTCTTTATTTTGCAGATATGGAAAATAAGGCCGCTGACTAACCAGTGATGGCACAATGGAATGAATATAGAAAAGACCTTAGCATACAACCATAGATCTAGAACAAGAAGGAACCTCAAGGATCGTCGAGTACAACTCCCTCACTTTAGAAATGAGGAACTCCAACAAGTTTAAGGGACGTGAACAAAATCATGCAATAGTAAGCATCAGATGGAATATTTGAACCCATGCTCTTTGTCTCTAGAATTGATTCTTTTGTTACTATTCCATTAGTTCAATTCCCTCTTTCATTCAAGGAAACTGAGGTCCAAAGAATTCATACAACTGAATCTGATCTTAGGAATTTTTTCCAGACTCAGCAAACATTGGTTAGATTAATTAAAATTAGATTAATTAAATTGGTTAGATACAGCTCCAAGAAATCGGATGAAATATGCAATCTGAATGTTATGTTCCACCCCCAACAGCCAGGGAATATTCTACATACAGTAGGTGCTTCATAAATACTGTGGACCTCAACCTTAGTCTCCTGAGTAATTCTGCCCTAGCCCCAAGGACTCTTTTGAGCTCCAAGATTCTGATTCTAAGGCCCCACCTGGCCCAAGTGAGCTTGTTGGGGATCCATGGAGCAGAAGTGCATTCGAAGAGAGCTCTGGGAAGAAGCCAGGGAGGATTGGTTGGCTGGGCTCTGTTTTGCCCAGCCTAAACCAAGTCTAGGTGTGGGGAGCTTTCTTTCAGCATTCTTCAGACTCCTCTTGGCCCTTCTGACCTGCCCTGTCCTGCAGGGAGGGAAGTCATTTAGTCAACCAACACCCAGGGATCACCCACTTCATTCAGGGCCCTGAAATAGAAGCTGGAGCTCTGGTTCCTGCCCTAGGGGTGCTAAAGATAAAAGAGAAGCAAATATCTCTGCCTGGGCAAAAGTTCATGGACTGAAGAATGTCTTTCCCTACTGAGAAAGGTGTAGATTGTGCCTGTATTAACCATTCTGTTTTCAAGCCAGTGGTTTGTTTACTTAGCTGCTGACGTCTTCCTCCTAAGGGTCTATTAGTGTTTGTGTAGCCTGGTAAAGGGCAGGAATTGGGCTTGTGTTTACTTTTCGTTCCCAGGGCTAATGATGCTTGACAAACAAACAGACAAACAAAAATACTGTACCTTTTGATGTGCCAAGAGCCTCTGGCCCTTACAGCCAAGTTACTGAGCCAAATTGCTCCCCTCTTCTCCTTCCTGCCCCTCACCTCTACCTTCCTCCCGTTCTACCTTTCCAGCCTTATCTTTGTTATTTCCCCTAAGCTCCAGGCAAACCAGTCTCCCCCAGGCCAGTTCTCTCAAAGTGACTTGCGCCTTCCTCCTGACTGTCCCCCCATGTCTGGCTTTTCAAGTACTACTAGTCACCTTCTATGCACATTTCCCATGCTGCCGTTTCTAGGAAGCCCTCCCCAATGCTTCACTACACTATGAGTGATCTTTTTTTCTCTGTTTTTCCAAAATTTCCATGTATCCAAACTATGTAGTATTTGTACAATGCTTGGCATTTAACAGATGACTGATCTTCCTGTCCTCTTCCTGAGATCTAGTGTCTTGTGGGGTCTGTAAGAGTGGGCCTGCAGTTAGTAAAGGATTCATAAGTATTGTATGAACCCAGCCTTGGTGTCCTTGGTCTGCAGGGAGGAGTGGAAAAAACTTTCAGTCAGATGATGATCCCCTTCTGAGAGGGACAGAGGGAAAAGTGCATTGGGATGATGGTATAAGTATTTGCCTGGCTTGAGCAGTAGGATCTCAGCCTCAGAGTCAGACTGGATTTGGTGAATTTAGGAGAGTTAAAAGTCCAGAGTCTGGTGGATATAAAGTCTCTGAATGCAAAATATCTCTGACTCAGAATGGAGAAAAGAGGAACTCGGGGTGTGAGAGTCCAAAACCAAAATTAAATGAAACAAAACACAACAGAAACTACCTCTCCGATTTTTAGGACCTCTCTAAGCACTAGTTAATGTCGGGAAGATTGTTTCTGCTCTGGACCCACCTCTTCCTTCTGCCTAACACACCCTTCCCTAACACTTCCTGCCCTTTTTTTTTTTTTTTTAACTTTCATTGTTTGTGTCCATCTTGGATGACATCCCTGGTCAGTCAGTCAATAAACATTTTATTAAACACCTACTATGTGCCAGGTAGAACAAAAAGGAGAAAAGTCAACACAATGTCAGATGAGTTCTGAGAATGGCAAAGGTCATTTCTAAATCTCAGGGTCAGATCACTTAGATTCATAGAGCTGGAAGAGAATTTTAAGGTCCCTTCATGATACAAACGAAGGAAAAGGTCCAGAAAATGTGAGGGGCTTGCTAAGGTTGTGGAATAGTGATATTTTAGTCCTATGCCTCTCATCACCCATTCTACTGTTGTGTGCTGCTGCAAGTCTCTTTCCCTTCTTGGTGCCTTGGGTTCCCCTATAAAACGGGGTTGGGGTGGGGACAGGATGGAGCGGTCCTGATGACCATTCCCTGCATAGAACACAGATGGTATGAGAACCAAAGTGAAAGATACTTGAAATGGGTTTTGAGCTCTTTGGGATTAGAAGCTGAAGCAAGGGGATAGTAATGAAAGGAGGGGCTTAGCAGGCTGTATTCCTAGTTATCCCTTTATGTCTGCTATGTCCTAACTCTCCATCTGGGCTTCGAGCTCCTCAGAGTCAGTGCTTTTCTAGCGCCTGTACCCCTTGTAGCCTGAGGGCCGCAGCACAGTGGTCCACCAAAATACAGCAGGCACTCATTAAAGGTTTGCTGCCATAGTGAGGATTCTTTCCTGATTCTCCTTCATTTTAACTTGTGATCCAGGAAAAAAACAACAAAACCAGAATGAGGAGTCAGAGAGAAGTGGAGTTTATTAGGAAAGAAAATGAATTGGAAGAGATAGGGAAGAAAGTGGAGAAAGAGAAACAGGTAAAGGGTAAATGTGGGCCCCAATGGGCCACAGAAGGGGCTTCATGGGGCAGTAGGCAGGAGAGGTGGCAGAACTTCTCGTCATCCTCCCCCTTCACCCTTCACCCCTATGGCTCATTCCCTCGGTACAAATTCAGTAAGAGACCCCTCTCTGACACCTCCCACTCCCTCGTGCCGGGCAGGGGCTTTTTTAGGGCGCAGGGGCCAGGCAGAAGATGGGGTATCACTCCCAGAGGAGAGGCTGAAAGAAAGAGAAGAAAGGAGAGAATGAAAGAAAGAGAATGGGGGGAGCAGAGACAAAGAGACAGGAAGACAAAGAGTGAGAAGGAGGCGAGAGAAGAACTGGAGTCTGAGAGAGACTGTCAGAGACAGAGGGAAAAGGGGAGGGAGAGATGGAAGGAGGCAGAGAAGCGGAGAAAGAGAAGAAGGGAGGGGGAATAAAAGAGAGGAAGCGCTGGAAGGGAGAGAACGAGAGGAGAGAGGGAAGGGAAGAGGGCTGAGGAAGGAGAGAGAAGAGAGATGAGCGAAGGGGGGGAGCGGGGGTCAGAGAGAGAGAGAAGAAAGCGGAGGGAGACCCGCAGGCCGGGCAGAGAGAAGGGGCTGGAGAGCTGGGGGGAAACAAAAGAGCGAGGGAGCGAGCGAGGCAGGGAGAGCCGGGGAGGGAGTCTGAGCAGAAATCTGTAGCCCAGGATGTCTGACTTTCTGTCAGCCGGCTCTGATTAACGGGCTGCCTTCCAGCTCCGAGCCGGCTGCGTTCCTGGCAACAGAGCCCCGAAGCTTCCTGGCGGGGGCGGGGCCTGCTGAAAGGTTACATTTGCACAATGCGCCTCTGGTAAGCCGTGCCAGGGGTTACGGGGTGGGGAGGGAAGGAGGGGGGCTGGAGGAGGAGGAGGGCCAGGAGGAGGAGGACGGAGAGGAGGGAGCGGAGAGAGCGGGGAGAGAAAAGGCTGCAAACGTTCTGTGCTGCCTGGGTAATGGAAAAATTCCTCTGGGGGAAGCAGAGAAAAATATTCAGTTACACTCCACCAGCACAAAGCCTTCTCCAAGGAGAGCCTCCATCTCCTGCCCAAGCTGCCGAGAGCAGCCCCGGCTTCGGCTGCAGCTTAGCTTAGGAGCCAGCCGCATTGGGAGGCGCGCCCCCCGGCGCCCTGGAGCGGGCCCCGAGACAATGCCCCCGTACCCGGGGGCGAGCGCCCACGACCTCGCCTTCTCGCCGTCAGTGTGTCCCGTGTCCGCTAGAAACCCCGGTGGCGCGGGGAATGGGCACCCCCCTCCCCCACTCGGGCCCCGACCCAGCCAGGGTCCCTCCTCCCCTTGGGGTGGCCAGAGGTGCCCGGAGCTTAGCTGAGGGAGAGCAGAAATCTCTAGCCCGACTGGCAGGCTCCGCAGCGGCCTCTGGCTAAGGGAGAGGCTGCCTTTGGGGGACTGCCTCACCCCCAGATACAGTAGTTTCTCCATCTGTGTGTGTGTGTGTGTGTGTGTGTGTGTGTGTGTGTGTGTCCCTAATAGGCCGAGGAGCGCCTGCTTCTGTACCATTGGGGCGCTTTTCCGGAAAACCATTTGGGGTTCAGGGGAGCCCACTGAACTTCCCCGAGTCTCGAGTTCACCGATTATCCCTCCGCTCATAAGGCTTCACCGGCTCCCCACTCTCCCCTCAGGCCTCAGAGCCTGCCGGCCCAGCCCACTCCGGTCTCTGCCCGGCCTCCAGCCTGGCCTCCGTAATCTCCCTCGGCCCTACTTGAAGTTCTCTGGCTTTTCTGCACACAGCCTCGCTTCGGGTGAGCTGGGCCTCTACACTCATCCAGGAGAGCTTCTCCTCCTCCCCATAAGCGTAAGGTTTCCTCATCTTTCCCAGTCCTTCAGTTAACTAGCTCCCCTTTCCGCTCCAACACTGCTCCCATAGCACTTAGTGCAGAGAAGTCCGTGCAGCGTGTTGTGTGGGCAGTTTCCTAGTATTAGTCCTGCAAGTTACATGCGGAACTTATGGAGGGCCCATACCCCAACATAAGGTCTAATATGGCACATCCCCAGCGAAGACAGTGAATGCATCGCCCACAGGTCCAGCTAATGCAAGATTTGGGGTCCAGAGGTTGAAGACAAAGTGCAAGTAGGAAGTAATCAGCCCCTACTTGCAGGGGCTACCATTTAAATAACTGTATCCCAAACTCCCACCCCCATTGAAGGCTCCTGGAGGCCCAAGACTGTGCTTTTATTATTCCCCTACAGAACGAGTCTTAAGTAGCTTTCTACATCTCCAGTGCTGTGTAGTTAATGACATTCCATTACTGATCCCACAAGAATGCTGGGAGATTGAATAGGTGCTTCAGTGGACAGCTCCTAAGATCTAGGACTAGAGGTGGAAGGGCATTTGGTCCCTCCCCTGGTTTTATCGATGAGGAAGCTGAGAAGTTAAATAAATTAGATAAATTAAGTGATTTTAGTGAGGGCCTAAGAAGCAAAAGCAGTTTTCAAACTCCAGGCTTCTGATTACCCATGTGACTTTAGACAAGCTGGGTCTCAGTTTCTTCATCTGTAACATAAGAGCTGGGCTAGACAGTGTTTTAGGTCCCTTTCAGCTCTAAAATTTAGGACTTCATAACCCCAGACTCAGGCTCTTTCTGCTGTTCCATGCTTGGGGCACCAAGACCCAGAAAGATTAAGCAAGATTTCCAAAGTTACAGCAGCTATTAATTGGGCAGAGGTAGGGCCGGAATATTTGACTCTTGTCTCCTCATCTAGTGCTTCTTCCACTAGAGCCCTGCCTCTGGGACATAGGACATCTGTCTACACTAGAATTCTTTGAGCATAGGGACTATATCTTATACATCAGCTTTCCTTAGCCACTGGCTTGGGATTTAATACACCTTTGTGGGGCTGAATTGACATATAAGGAGATGTTGGGAAACAAGATAACATTGATCTGTCAGTGGGAGCTGAGCCGGGATAACTCAATGGATGGCCTGGTGAATCTCCTATAATCAGCTCCTGGGTCTATTTCCTTTTGCCATGGTAACTGTAAGATCTGGGCAGGGGCTCAAATAGCCAAAAAAAGAAAAGAAGTATGAGAAGAGAAGCTGTGGAGGGAGAAAGAAATTTGTCTAGAACTGTCTTCATGCTCTTGTACTAACCATTCTATTGTTTGTCTTTTGTTTGCAAAATGGACCATGACATCAGTGAGGTGATGGATTTAAGCAAGGGAAGGCTGGCTGTGCACAGTCACCAGCCTTACTACCCCAGAGACATCTGGGTGCAGTGGCAAGATGCAGAGCAGGACACCTGATGATGGCGAGGATGCAGGGGGAAGCCTGGGCCTTTCTAAGCTAAAGTCTTTATACTTTAGTGGAAGGAACCCTGGAGTCAGGAGATGGGTTGTGGTCCTGACTCAGCCATTGTGGCAGTCACAGTACCTTCCTGACACTTACAGTAGTTTCTCCATCTGTGAAATGAGAAAGTTTGGGCTAGATTTCAAAGTTCTCTTCCAGGTCTCAGAGGCAGATTTTATAATTCTGAGATGCTAACAGGAAGGTGGTGGGAAATCAATAAATATTCCTCACCCCAGATTCTTCTAAAGAACATTGAACACCAGGTTCCTCTCTCAACTATCCTTTTTAATCCTCTGTAGCAAGAAATCCCCACTGCACAGCAGCCACTAGTCTCCATGGAATTCAGAAACACAGTAATAACATTGAAACAAATTCGATTTGATTTAAGTAAAGATGTGGGAGGGGTATGGAAAAGAGATAAACAAAAACATCTCAGTTTTCAATACATGGTAACTCCAGGAGGATTCCCATTAAAATTCCTATTCAAATTCCCCCAAATGCCACTCAGGATACAAAGCTAATTTCAGGTGAGCTGAGGTCTTTCTCATAGATGTTTAAAAATATGTCCCACATAGTAAGTCCCAGACATGGCTTCACTTTCCCTGGTGAATACACTAGGATGCGTATAAAGAGGAATGAGAAATACCCAGAATTTATTGTGTGAGGATGTAGGATCTCTTGCATATGGAAAAGCCGGTTCTAATCCCACTCACATGGACAAACTCAGTGAAAAGGCCTAGGAGGTTAAAGCTGGAAGGAAGCTTAGAGGTTGTTTTCTTCTAACCAACTTATTTTAAATGTGAGGAAACTGAGGTTTAGAGACATTAAGTGATTTGCCAAAGTCACAGAGCTCACTAATGACTTAGTTGGGTCCCATGATTTTTAATCTAAACTTTGCCACTGTGAACCTAAAAAACCTTAGGCAACCAATGCCCATCCATCCTCTTCCCAATCCTTTCCCTAGCTTAAAATGTAAGCAATGAAGAACTCCAGAAGTCTCCTCTAGTGTTAACTAGCCTCTAACTTTTGGTCCTTTCTCCTACCCTTTGGGGAACTGGACAAACTTAGTCATCTTTTGCTCTGGGGGGGAAAGTGGAGTCAAGGGAATAAAAAGGGAGGGGTTCATATAACAGCATAAATTTTAATGTTCACTTTCAGGGAATTTATTCTGCTTGGATCTATAACACCTATGATTACGAATGCCTTAAAATATCACTGCTAATAGAATAATAGCACTTGTCTCTTGTAGCCCGCCTTTCATCCAAGCATCTCAAATGCTCCTCGAACATTAATTAATTAAGCTCCAATTAAATACTTATCATCGACTGAAAATATATTTACTGCAGTACATTCAACTGGCTATTGGTTTGCTGCAAATGGTTTAACAGAGCTGGCTTACTGTGTTTGAAATAAAGATAATAAAATATGAACATTATAAAATAAATTTGGCCCCTAGCAACAAAGGCAGAGTTCCCAGGGAGACTGCTCAAGGACATCGGTTCTCACAATTTTTCAAGATGTCTTCAAGTCTCAACCATTTTCTCTTATCTGACTACATTCTTCAAAGCCAGAAACTCATCAAAAGGCGACCTTTCTTTGCAGGATTGCTATGTTCCTACAATACTTCAGGACCAGTGATTCATTGGGATTCTTTGGGGAAAGAATCTAGAACTATTATACCTAGGAGACTTTTCCTGGGCCTGTAGAGTGGGGATATTTATGAGGCAAGAGATTATAATATTTTTTAAAATTTTTTTAAAAATTAATTTTATAATTATAACATTTTTTGACAGTACATATGCATAGGTAAAGGAGATTATAATCTGAGAAACCGGGAAATAGGTAGGGTTGAGGAAAAATGGAGATTACATCTCAAGGATGCTCAAGGAGCAGCTAACGGCATGGGAAGTTCAAGACCATTTCTCCAATGTATCTTTCTGATCACAAAGCACTATGGGAACGTTTGTAAAGCTGCTTGATCTTGTTCAGCAGGAAACCCTAAGAGATGATCATAGTTACTGCCAAATAGTTCTTAATGGGTTGGGAGATGCCTGTAAATATGGTGAACAAATTCAGGGAGCTAGAAAGGAGGGTCCCTTAGCATTATTTTGCATACATCAAATAGGTGCCTTAATAAATGATTGTTGAAGTAATAAATAAATGAAATGGGGAAAAGGCTAAAGAAGTTTTACTTGAACCACTGACTCCAAGCTCTCCTTTTCAATTCAGTGATCCTGCCTCCAGAATGCCTTGAGACCTCAGTGATATGTAGTGGGAAGGTTTGTATTTTGAATGGATCAGTTCTTGTTCTGCTGCCAAATACTTGTGTAACCTGTGACTTACTCACTTGTCTTTTTAGGTACTCCTATTTGCTCCGCTATAAAATGAGGAACTTGGATCAGACACTCCCTAAGGTCCTTTCTAGCTTTAGGTCCTATAGAAAGAAAATTGAATGAAAGTTCAAAAAGAAATAAATCCTATGCCTGTGACTGTGAGAGGAATAAAGGGGAAAAGAGTATTACCTCTCTGGGGTCAGAGACTCTGACCTTTGATACTCTCTACCTGTTTGACCTTTGACAAATTACCTCATTTCCCTGGGCTTCATATTCTTCATCTGTAAAATGAGGGAGCTGGACTAGGAGATAGTTTTGAAGATCTTTTCCAGCTCTAGATTTAGGAAGTTATGATATGTTAATTGCAGTGTACAGATGAACTCATTTAAATGTAAAAAAAATAGAGGTCCAGAGAATGAAATGCTGATTTATTTTCCCCCCAAAAAAGTCTCTTAAACTCCAGGATGAAATATGCAATATTGGACATGGCCAATGTGGGAATTTGCTTTGCTGTACTATTCATGCTGATTGAGAGGGTGATGTTGGTTTTTTTGTGAGATTTTTTTGGTTGTTCAATTACAGTGGGAAAGAGTGTACAAATAAATTAATAATTTTCAAAATTAAAAAAAATTTCATGAATTTCTGTCAAATAATTTTTAAGGCATTTAAATTCAATGCAAAAAATAATATGTGTCTATTATGTGCAGGACACCAAGGATACAAAACCAAAATCAATCAATTAATAAACATTTATTTTGTACCTACTATGTGCTATGCCTTGTGCTAGATACTGGTGATAAAATTTTAAAAATGAGACAGCTCTGCCCTTCTTTCTCTTGGTTCAGTAATAAACTTAATACACATGATGTGTCAGTTGCTTTGAAAGTACATCAATGAGCTTTGTTTTACAATGATTCAATATTCACTTAGCTCTTCAGGTAAGTAAGTTTGCAAAGTACTTTATATACACACCTATATGATCCTTATAATAATGAGGGAAGTAGGTGTTTACATGCATTACTGTTCCTATTTTATAAATGAAGAAAATGAGTCTTAGTTTCCCACCTTAAATAACTATAAAGTGTCAGGGACAGAATTTGAATGATTATTCTTGACTCCAGGTACAATCTGACTCTAAATGTAACCCTTTTCTCATTCTATTTCATTGTGTATTATGCAGGATCATAAAATGATAGAATTTAGAATTGGAAGGAACCTTATTGAATTCAATACCCCCATTTTACAGATGAAGAAAATGAGTTTAAGTGGTTTGTCCCCAGAAGTAGTAAGTAGCAGAACTTGGACATAAACTTTTATCCTCTCTCTCCAGATCCATTACCCTTTCTATCTACCACCAAACTTTCCTGTCCCCTGTAGTAGTAATAGTATTGGTATTGATGGCAGAGTACATGAAATTGCTAAGATCTGGAACCAAAAAATGGAACCAAAGATCTTCCATGGGCCATAACCACACCTGACAAAATGGTAATAAAAAAGTTGAACAAATGACAGAGTTAAGCACATGTGGTTAATTCAAAGGAAGCACTTTTTACAGTGATAATAAGGTCAAATCATCACTATGAGAAATTATAGAATAAAAGCTCCCCAAAATAACCACTTAGATAAAAAATTAAAAACTACATGGAAAAAAGGAGTATATATTATCCTTGTCTTATCTGCCACTTAAGTAATCCCAAAGATGTTTTCAGTGACTATGAAGAACAAACTTGCACGTCAATACTATTTTTTAATTATAAAAATAATAATTTTATCCACTTTTTCAAAAGTTCATTGAACATTATGTATATATATATATATATATATATATATATATATATATATATATATATATATATATAGTCTTTCTGTATATGTGTATACATATGGGGGAGTGTGTGTGTGTTATAGAGAGAGAGAAAGAAAGAGTGAGAGATTAGTGAGCTTTAGAACTTTTTGTTCTGAACTCCATTGAACAAAAGATGAGAACAAATTGATAGTAATAATAATAAATTCTCATTTCTGATATTTCTTAAGGTTTATAAACATTTTCTGTGCAACAAATATGTGTGACATGGTAGTGCAAATATTATTTTTTCTGTTTTAAGATTTAAAAACTGAGGCCTAGAAAGAAACCAGTAATTTAAAACAAGGTATACCCCCATTGTTCTTTACTTTTCCCTTCCTATCAGTTTTCTACAAAGAGAGGAAAATATTAATATCAAAGCAAGAACTGCTTGACAGTGAAATGGAGGATAGAGAAGGAAAGTTTTCATTTGGCAAATGCTCCTCAAGTAGCAGAAATAGACATTTAGAAATACAGGATAGACAGAAGAGAGAAATGATTTCCAGACTCTTTGGATCTAGTAGGTGATAGAGCTTAGATTTGAATTCATGTCTTCCGATCCCAGATTTAATGTTCTTCTTACTACACAATAGCTGCCATTTTAAGAATCTACTTTGTGAAGGATTAAATTTGCTACAATAAAGGAAGAATAACCATATCCATGTAGCTGCCATGCTAAAGGACACTTAGTGAGATCCCAGAATTGCAAGATTCCAAACTCAGTGGCACTATGGTTCTGTCATCTACAGGTTAGCCCATTGTGAGATCTTGGGCAAATTGTTTCTTCTTTTCGGATTTAAGTTTCCACATCTACAAAATAAAAGGAAATGGATTATGTGATCTCCAAAAATTAGGTGGCATAGTGAGTAGATTGCTGGACCCGAAATCAAGAAGACCTGAGTTCAGATGTGATCTCAGAAACTTATTAACTACACATCCTTTGCAAATAATTTTTATCTCTTTATGTTCCCGTTTCTTTATCTGTAAAACAGAGATAATAATAGAACCTACCTCTCAGGGTTGTTGTATGAGATAATATTTGTAAAGCACTTTACAAACCTTAGTGATGTATAAAAGCTAATTATTGGTTTTGTTCCTGTTCTATGGTTATTTTTCTAAATTTGGGATTTTCCTGTGGTCAGCTGTTTTGTATTTTGTATTTTAGAAGTTAGAATCAGGTAACAAACGTCCATGTTTCCATTCTGGCCTGATCATTCATTCTGAAATTCCTTATTTCCTTAAGATAATTCTCATCTGTCCATGCCTCAGTTTTCCCATTTACAAATTGTAAATTTCTCACAAAAAGCTGGGTGCATCAATGCCAATGGATGTTGATAAACAAAGTGATTCTACATTCCCTAGGAGAGAATTTTTGGCCTAGTGGGAAGAAGGCTGGATCTCCCATGAATATGTTAATAATAAGAATAATTCTTTACATTTGTCTGACATTTTGTAGTTTCAGAGTGTGTTCCCATTAATGATCTTATAGACCTGGGGAGCTAGAGGGAAAGTAGAGGTGTGTTGTATTTCCTTCTAAGAAGGATGAGTATTATAAATCGTGAGTGTGAAATTAGCTTGAGGACATATAGGCTAGTAGTGGACAACGGAGGAGTCAACCAGCATTTATTAAGCACTTACTATGTTCTAGTCACTGTGCTGAGCTAGGGATACAAATGAAAAAAGAATGAAATCATCTCAACTCCTCCAGAAGCTTCTATTCTATAGAATCCAGAATGAGAACCTGGGACTTCTCATTCCTAGGCTAATGTTCTTCCTATTTTTCTGTATGGCCTAGAATCAAGTCTTTCATGATTCAGGCCTCAGATTCCCTTTCTATAAATTGAGATTGGCCACTTATAAAAGGAAGATGTTTTAGAGATGAAATGAATAATGACAACAATGATGATAATAACTAACATTTGTATAGTACTTTGAGGTTTGCAAAGTGCTTTATAAAGCATTTTTATTTTCATTTTATCCTCACAACAAGGAGGGGAAGACAGATGCTCTTATAATCCCCAGAAACAGTCCCTGAGGCAAGATATAAATTGAGGTCTTCCTGATTCCAGGTCCAGCATTATATACACTAGCATGGATCCATGCAAAAATTCCTTAATGTGCATATGCTTGCCATTCATGTAGATCTCAATTTTCCTATGTCCTTTTAGATGCTCATCATGAGTTGTTATGGTTGAAAATATCTGTCACCTTTGGTCAGCTTAGTGATAAACCTCTCCAAACTTGGATAAGCTAGTTCCACATTGGCCTTATACTAGAAGCTTTTTCTATCCTAGTAAAACCTGCTGGCGCTTGCACTTATAGATCTATTGTAAAGGGCTAAAACTCTGAGTTGATGCACTGAGGTTGGACAACTGAGCTCTTAAGGCTAATTACCCATTGGATTATACTCTATTAGCATATGCTTGCAAAATGGCCCTTCCCCCTATCTTGTGCTGGCCCAATCGTTTGGTGTATACAGAGAATTGTAGGAGGAACTAGGAGGTAGAGTAAAACTAGCCAGAGTCACTTTTTGGGCGGGAGACGAAGAGGAAAGGTCATGGAAATCCTGTGTTCATTCCCTTTACTTCTACCCCTAAATACCAAGAATAAAGACCAAGGACTTTTGCTTATCCTGACTCTGGCTGATTCTAAAGTATCCAGGGTGCTAACTCGGTCTTCACAGTCTATATTCTAGTAGGCTTTGAAAACCTATAGAGAACCAAACCAGTAGAAGGTATCAGAGTAAGAGATAAATGAAGAAATAATATTATATTATTTAAATGTATACTTTGATATTATTACAAATATATATTTATAAATTATTTATAAGTAATTATATAGAGATGTTATCACGTTGTTACTATGTATTATATTAATATGCAATACTATATAATACTATTATCTCAGAGCAATACTAGAAATAATACTGTTATGTTATACTTATATAGTCCTTTAAGCTAATTTCTGAAAAGTATTTATTTGTTAGCACAAAGAGTTCTTGGTATGGAAATTACCTCCAACAATATAGATAGGCAAGTCTTTAATTGTCTCAATTATTGCTTGGCGCTCTAATAGGTTAAGTAATTTGCCCAGAGTGACTGAGGTGTTGTTGTGTCAAAGCTCATTGTTGACTTGTTCACTTGCTATTTGATTTGTGTTTGAAGAAGTCTTCTTGATTCCAAGGTCAGTCAGTCCTCTGTTCTTTTCTAGTTTGCCTTCCTATCTTCCCTACTCTTCCACTTCAAATATTATCATATTCTTTTTACATATAAGAAACTTGGACTTAGGTGATAATTTGCCCAAGATCACATGGATGTTAAGTGGCAAAGCTGGGATTCAAAACCAGATATTCTGAACTGCTAGCCCAATAGAATTTTCACTGCATTCTACTTTCTCTCTGAGAGTGAAAATGCTTTGGAAAAAATAAAAGGAATTAATGATGATACTCTGTTTACTAAGACAAAAATAGTATATCTGTATTACAAAGAGATGAATAAAAAGGGAAAAGAACCCATATATGCAAAAATGTTTATAGTAGCCCTTTTTATTGTGTCAAGGAACTGGAAACATTTCCCATAAGTTGAGGAATGATAGAATAAGTTATGGTAAATGAATGTAATGGAATATTATTGTTCTATAAGAAACAATCAGCAGGATGATTTCAGAAAGGCCTGGAGAGACTTACATGAACTGATGCTAAGGGAAATGAGTAGAACCAAGAGAACATTGTATACAAGAAGAAGAAGATTATGTGATGATCCAAGGTGATGGACTTGACTCTTTTCAATAATGAGGTGATTCAGGTCAGTTCCAATTGTGTTGGAGAGAGCCATCTACATCCAAAAAGAAGCCTATGGGGACTGAATGTGAATCACAATATATTTTCACTTTTTTGGTTATTGTTTGATTGCTTTTTGTTTTCTTTCTCTTTTTCCCTTTTGATCTGATTTTTCTTGTGCGGCATGATAAATGTGGAAATATGTTAAGAGGAATTGCATATGTAGCATATATTGGATTACTTGTTTAGGGGATGGGGTCAGGGAAAGGGAGGGAGAAAAATTTGAAACACAAGTTTTTGCAAGGGTGTATGTTGAAAACTCTTTTCATGCATTTTGAAAATAAAAATCTATTATTAAAATTGAAAAAAAATAAACCACGATTTACAGAATATCCTTTAAGAATGAATTTTCTAAGAGTGGGGTCAATCTTTCTACTCCCATTCACATGTATTTAGTGGATTACTTACTATGTGCCAAACACTGGGAATACAGAAACAAAACCAAAAAAATCCCTGCCTTCAAGGAGTTTATACTCCATGAAATGTGTGATTCTTCTGATTTAGGATCTAAAAGAATATTTGTCCTTTCCTTACCTAGCTTACCTAATCTTCCTTCACAACAATGACAAATTTGGGAAGCTCTCTCAGAGCCAAATAGAGGAATTTTGTACCAGGGACAAATAGCAAAAATATGTCTGGAACATACAACATGAAATGTAGCATCAACTATCACTGAGGAGGCAAACACAATGATGGTAATAATAATAATTAATAACCTGGGGAAGAGCTCTTCTGGTATCTTCATATTTTAACTTTTTTTCCTAGCTAAGAGCTAAGCTTTTTAATGAACCTGGAGGACTACAAATGCTGTCAGTACCCTCCAATTTTTAGTACCCTGTTTCAAAACCTAGGTGGTCTCACCCTAGTTATAGTCCTGGGCCCTCCCCCCCAAAGTGACTCATTTTCTTCAACTGAGGCTACTTGAAGTTTAAAGAAGCCAAGGTATCTCTCCTTTATCTTAAACAAGAGGATCACATCTAAGATAACTCTGGTCTCCTTATCCCTCTGTTCCTGCAGGGAGCTCCTTCATCCCCATCTTCCCCGGGCCATGGCACAGAGCAGCCATCTCATTTTGATTCTTTGCCTCTCTAGCTTTAATTTCCTCCAATTGTTCTCTGATTAGTTCAGCTTGGGTATCTCTCCATCCCTGGACTCTGGCTCCCCCAATTCTTTGCAGCCTTTTGAATTGGGTTCCCTGCCTTTTCTAACTCCCTTTCCTTGTTCTTCCTCCAGGCACAAATACAGATTGGTCTATCCCTGCAGCTCTTTCTTTCCTTCCTGTGCCAGAGTTGTGCAGCTGCTACCCAGTTCAGCAGCTTCCTCTGGAAGATCAGGGTAAGGTTTATTTCCTCCATAGCAACCCAGGCTATCTTTTCCTTTGCAATAAAAGCTGTACCACTGACTCTGTGTGAACTTAGGCAAGTCACTTCATTTTGGGGGGGTGTCAGTTACCTCGTCTGTAAAATGCAAGGGGTTTGATTCCATAATGTCTCAGATATTTTCTGATTATTTCTAATATTTTATGTTCCAAAGGTCTTTCTAACTGACAATCTGTGATTCTAAATACATATATAAGATATGATCTGGTCATTTTCAGATCATATCCCATTACAGCAGACTGAGCAGTGCTGTTCAAATTGGAGAGGAAAAGATGTTTTAAATAAGATTTTATTGATGACTTTTTTTTTAACATCATCATAATTTCTCCAAGTTATCCTTTTCTTTCCCAATGAGCCATCCTCTTTAGCAATTAGTATTGAAAATGTTTAGCACATTGTTTAGCAGTGTCTGTACATATAGTAAGTGCTTAATAAATGTTTATTGACTGACAAAAAAAGAAGAAAAAAAATCAGCATAACTAATTGGTATTTTTCCAAAGTCTTAAAATATGTGTTATTTACAACAATTGTGGATCTTCCATCTCTGTAAAGGAGTGGGGTGGAGTTATATCTCCTATATCTTTTCTTTCAAGTCATGCTAGTTCTTTTAAATTTTTTACCATTTACTTGATAGTTATTATTTACATTGTGACACTTATTGTGTGTATTGTTTCCCTGAATCTGTTTATTTGACTCTGTATTTTAGATCATATAGACCTTCTAAGCTTCTGTATATTCATTGCATTTGTTATTTCTTATAAAACAGTAATATTTTAGTACCTTCATGTGCCACAGTTTAATTAGCCAATATCCAATTGATAGGCATCTATTTTGTTTTCATTTCTTTGCAAAAATCTCTGAGTCAAAGTATGAACATTTTTTCTTCTCCTTTTTTTGATTCTTACCAGTTTATTTATTTTTATTATAGCTTTTTATGTACAAAACATATGCATGAGTAATTTTTCAACATTGATCCTTGCAAAACCTTCTAACTTTTCCCCTTCTTCCCCCTACCTTCTCCCTTAGATGGCAGGTACTCCAATACATGTTAAATATGTTAAAGTATATATTAAAATATTTGTATACATATTTATACAGTTATCTTGCTGCACAAGAAAAATCAGATCTAGAAAGAAAATAAAAAAAAACATGAGAAGGAAAACAAAAATGCAAGCAAACAATAACAGAAAGAATGGAAATGCTATGTTGTGGTCCACACTCATTTCCCACAGTCCTCTCTTCATTATAGCTGATTCTCTTCATTATTGAACAATTGGAACTGGTTTGAATCATCTCATTGTTGAAGAGAGCCACGTCCATCAGACCTGATCATCATATAGTATTGTTGTTGAAGTGTATAATGATCTCCTGATTCTGCTCATTTTATTTAGTATTAGTAGTATGATCATTTTTTAAAGTGTAATCTGCCTTGCCCTTTTCTCCACTGCATTTTAAAAAAAAATTATTATTTTATTTTTTCCAAGTACATGTCAAAATAATTTTAACCTTCATTTAAAAATATCATTTAAACTTATGTTTTAGAACTCTATATTCTTTTCCTTCCTCCCTCCCCCTTCAATGAGAATGCAAGCTATTCAATATGGGTTATACATGTGTAGTCATGTAAAACATTTCCATAGTAGTCATATTGTAAAAAGGATAGACCCCTCCCCCAAAGAAAAACCTCATGAAAAATAAAGTAAAAAATAAGTTCTACTTTAATTTGGATTAAAAAAATGGGCATTTTAATAACTTTATTTGCATAATTCAAAATGACATTCCCAAATGGTTATACCAATGAATAACTCCACCAACAATGCACCAGTGTGCTATTTCTTACAACTATACTAATTATTCCCCTCTTTTGTCACATTTGCCAGTTTTCAGGGAGTTGAGATGAAATTTCTGGATTGTTTTGATTTTTATGTTTCTCTTTTGTGTGTGTGAATTGGAACATTCATTCATTCTTTCTTTCTTATTGGTTTGCAATTCTTTTGAGAACTGTTTGTTCAGAAAGGGTATGTCCTTTGGTCACTTTTCTATTGAGGAACAGCTTTTGGTCTTAAACATATTTGCATCTTGATACCAAACCCATTATCAGAGAAAGTAGGTAGAAAGATTTTGTCCCATTTAACGACTTCTCTTTTTATCCTGACGGAACCATTTTGTTTGTGCAGAAGCTTTTCAGTTTCATGTAATTAAAGTTACCTATTTTATCTTTTATAATTGATCTTATCCCTTGTTTTGTTTGAATTTTGGGGGAGGTTAAACTGGAATACTCTATCAATAAATGGATAATTGTATGGAGCATGGAAAACTTGAAGTAAATATAGATGTCCTTTTATTAATAGTGTGATGCCCTTTTTTTTCTTTGCCTCATTAATAAATAGGAAGCTTGAGCTAGAGGTTGAAGGTTGCTTTAAAGTCAACTGCCTCTTATAGATTCCCATAATCTTGAGGGAAGAGATTTCTACAAATAAGCAGATGATATAACTATGTGAGGACAAATGGACAATAGTTAAGATCATAGGGCTCTGGAGACTATATGATCTAACCCTTTCAATTTAAAATGAGGAAACCGAGGTTTAAGTAGATTATGACTTGTTCAGGGAGTTGCTTCATCAATAGATCAGAAAGTAGCACTTGTCTTTCAGTAAGAGGATGATGCACATGCGTATTCCATGCCACACATGCTACATTAGACCCTTTCTCTTCCCTTCTCATTCTTTCTCATCCCTTTCCCCAATGAGATAAAATAGCCTGTATTAGATGGAATTACTTCTTTTGGGGATCATAACATTATAGATAAGGAAGAGACCTTAAAGATCATAAAGTCCAACCCTTTCATCCTAAATGACTGACCCAGTCACATAATTAATTAGAAGGCATCTGAAGCAGAATTTGAATTCAGGTCTTCCTCACTCTAAGCTCAATTTTTTATCCATTCAGCCACCTAGCAACTTACTCAAATAAGAAAACTAAGGCTCAAAAAGGTTGGGTTGCAAAGTGATAGAGTGGATGTGTACGAATATGCCCTCGGGGCCTGATTTCAAATCTTACCTTAAATAACCATCAGTGAGGTCTTTAAGCTCTCTCTCACTCAGTATGCTCATCCATAAAATGAAAATAACAGTAGTTCTGGTCTTACAGGGTTGCTAAAGAATGAAATCAAATGAGAAAACATATAAAGGACCTTGGAAACCTTAGCGTATTACATTAATGTTAGTCATTTTTATTAAATGATTTGTTCAAGGACATACAGGTAATGCATCAGAGTCAGGATTTGAACTTAAGGTTCTTTGATGCCAAACTCAGAGCTTTTTCTCCCATCCCATCCCCAGGGAGGCAGAGGCACCCTGTCACAGGAGAGGCACATCTCTGGATATTCTAAGCAGAGATTCTGAGTCTTGGGGAGCCAAAGATGGAGGAGACTGGGTGGTGCTGCACTTGGAGTCAAAAACACCCAAGTTCAAATCCTGCTTTTGACACCTAGTAGCTGTGTGACACTGGAAAAGTCACTTAACTCTTCAGCTTCAGTTTCCTCATCTATAAAATGATCCTAATAATTGCATATACACACAGGATTGTTATGAGGATCAAATGAAATAACATATACAAAGTGTGAGCCTTAAAACTATATGTAAAATGCTAGCTATTTTTATAAAAGGGCACAGACATGAAAGTATCCGTGGATTCTTGTCCTGGGAGCTGAGTGCTTGCTCCACATGTAGGGTATGTTCTGTATGTGCCTCCTTAGCACTCTGGGATAAGGCTCCAGGGCTGGTGCAGTGCAAGCTGAGCCTTGGGACCTAAACACCAGTTATTTTCTGCTGCTGGGATTCCCTGACACCGGCACCTGCTCTTAGACACTCAGCTCTTTCTAGTGCTTGCTATTGGAGTCCATGCCAGCCCGGAAGCATAAACCTGGTTCCTCTCTCATTCCTGGGCTTGGCAAACTCCCACTTCCTGCTCCCTTTATTCCTGTGATTCAGAGCTACCATCTGCTAATATAAAAGCCCCTTCCCTTCCTACCTTCCCTCCTACTCATCGCTATGGACCTCAGCCCTATCTATCCCTCCACAATCCCTCTCTGCCTCTGCTCTCTTGTTCTATTGGTTCTCATGAAACCCATTCCTTATTCTTAGCAACAATCTACACACACACACACACGCACACACACAGAAGCACACAGAGACACATAGACACAGATGCACAGATACACACACATATAGACACAGAGAGAGACAAAGACAGTTGCACAGACACAGACTCACATAGACACACAGACACACAGAGGCACACAGAGACACATAGACACAGATGTACAGACAGACACACACATATAGACACACAGACACAGAAACATACAAAGAGGCACACAGAGACACAGGCAAGATGCACAGACACACACACACTCACCCCTTGTTCCCATTTCTTCATTTACCGCTCTTTATATCTTTTGACCCTTGTGGAATTATGATTTGACCCAGAAGACTCTACATCTTGCTTCTCTCTCCAATATGGCTACATCTCTAAACCACCCTCAACTAGAATAGAAGGAACAAGCTACTTCCAAACCTCTTCCCCTGGCACCCCACATACATTGCCACCATCAGCAGCTTCTCCTTGAGTCTCACTGCATCTTCCATATGTACCAGTAGAGATCTTTGGTGTAGTTTATGAGCCTCTGGGTCGAATTCCCTTACTCAGGGAATTTAGAACCTGAATCAGGTCCTCCTCTTCTCCCAACTTCCACCTTCATACTCTAGGACTTCAGTATACATGTGGATGTTCCTCTGAAAACCATGGCTATTCAGGTCTCGTGACCCAGGTCATTATTCCCCCTCATACTCCCAAGGTTGGTCATGTTTTAGGTCACATCACTACTCAGAACGATACTATCTTGGTGACCTTGAACTTTGGAATTCCTCTCTTTAATCATGACTTTATATCTTTCCATCTCTTTTACTCCTAAACTTTCTGGTCACCTTCAGTGCATTCTTCCCTGACTCCCCTCATTCTCCCAGTCTATCTCCCTTTCTCTTACCTTACTTACCTTTCCTCAGTCTTGATGATCTGGTTAAATAATTCGAAGACACATGATTGTATGTCCTCATATGTGGCTGGGGCAACTCATGACTTTAGACTTCAGGCCTTAATGATATTTATACCTTTGGTGAACAATCTGTACCATGCATGATTTTGTTGAGCAAAGTCATTTTTTTTCTGCTAGCTCCTCACCTAATTCTCAAAGCTCTTCTGCTGGAGAAAGTAATTTCTCTGTTGTTTCAGACCTTTGAAGAAGTCTTAAGCACTTTTAGTAAATAGCCTCCATTGGCAGGACACTGAGAAAGTGTTACACTCTTTTAGCAAAAATATATCAGCATAGCTTGTGGAAAAGCAGGTGTGAATCCTGTCTTCACCACTTTCTTTTTTCCTGTTGAAGTTCATGAGATTTTAAAGGGCAACATAGGCAAACTTTTCAGTTTTCTCCTCTTTCAGATGACACTAAAGGGCAATAAACCCAATTGGATTTTATTAGCAATTATCAGCTGGAAAGCCTACCTATTGTTTTTGCTTATGTCCTATTAGCTTCTGCTAATTCAGTTTTCTGCAAGAAAGTTTCCTTTGTCACCTTCAATATGTTCTGTCTCCAGATTCTCATCTCCTTTCATTTTTTAAATAAGAAACTTTTATTTTCAAAATACATGCAAAGATAGTTTTCAACATTCACCCTTGCAAAAAACCTTGTGTTCCAATTTTTTCTACCTCCTTTTCCCTTATCCCCTTCCCTAGACAGCAAGTAATCCGATATATGTCAAACATGTACTATTCTTCTATACATATTTCCACCTTTATCATCATCTCCTTTCTTTATCTGATTGTCTCTGGCTTCTAATGCTTTGATTCAAGGCCTCTTTATAAACAGAGCCACTCATCTCTTACTAAGACTGAAAAGTCCAACATCCATAGTTCTATCAGGTATAATGCAAACAAATCATATATAATTTTCTGATATTTTTTGTGATTTTATAGTTTCTTAGTTATTTTTCAAAACTCTGAAAAATAGTTATATATAAATGACATGATGGACAATAATATTGTGTAGCTACCCCTTTTTCCCCTGAGAGAAACCATTCTCTCTTCTGTACTCTCAGATCAATCTGTATCTCTCCACAAGCACTTTAGTCTATTGGGCTAGTCCTCTCAAGTTGATTTTCACCAGTATTTTGCACACAAATAATCTTTTTTTCCTGGGTCTTTCAGCATCCAAAATGTCCACATAACAAAGAGACAATGCTGTACATTATGATCACCTATTCTTTCCTGCTTTGCTTCAGTCTCTGAGAAAGATGAAGTGTCTCCTTGCAAAGCCAGACACTCTACTTGTGTCCTTGATACTATTGCTTGCTGTTCCTTTCAGAAGCTTATTGCCTTGATCATTCCCTCTCTTTCTTTCATTATTAATTTCTCCTCATCCATGGGCTCCTTCCTACTGCCTATGAACATGCTCACATTTCCTTGATCCCTGATAAATAGTCCATTACTTGAACATGCCATCCCCTCAAGCTATGTTTATTGGGATTATCTCCATTCTATTTCTCTTTCTATAGAGAGTTCCACCATTCTTCTAATCATTCAGGTGACAATCTTGGAACCATCCTTGATTCTTCTCTGCTCTACAATACCCCCATTATATCCAACAACTTGTTGAGTCTTCCTACACCACATATCTAGTGTCCATCCCCTTCACTCCATTAATAAGCCACTATCAGAGTTTAGACCTTCATTATCTCTTTTCTGGACCATTGGAATAGCCTCTTAATTGGACTCCCTGCTTCCAGTCTTTCTTCTCCAAAACTGAATTAATATTCATAAGACATAGGTCTCATTTCACTCCCCTGTTCAAAACTTCAGTGACTTCCTATTATCTTTAATATAAAATATAATCACAATGATCAACTTTGAAAGATTAGCTCTTCTAAGCAAAACAATGATCTAAAACAATTCCAAGAGACTCATGTTGAGAAATGCTATCCATACCCAGAGAAAGAACTATGGCGTATGAATACAGATCAAAGTATACTGTTTTCACCATTTTTGTTTTTGTTTTTTCTTTCCCGTGATTTTTCCGTTTTATTCTTTTTTTTTTTTTTTTTTTTTTACAACATGACTAATGTGCAAATATGCTTAATATGATTCTTCATGTATAACCTATATCAGATTGCTTTCCATCTTGGGGAGAGGGAGGAAGAAAAATGGAAATTAAAATCTTATAAAAATAAATGTTGAAAACTATCTTTACATGTAATTGGGAAAAATATAATACTATCAAGTGGTAAAATATATAACATACAATCTCTTCAGTCTGCCATTTTTTATTCATTCATTTTTTAGTTGTGTTTAATTCATTGTGACCCCTTTTGGTAGGGTTTTCTTGGCAGAGACACTGCAATGTTTTGCCATTTCTTTCTCCAGCTCATTTTTATAGATGAGGAAACTGAAGTAAACAGGGTTAAGTGACTTGTCCTGGGTCACACAGCTAGGAAGTATCTGAAATCCGATTTGAATTCAGGAAGATGAATCTTCCTGACACCAGGACTGGCACTGTATCCTCTGCACCATCTAGCTGCTAGCCCCACAAAATCTGATTCTTAATTATTTTTTAAACTTATCCCCTCCAATGAGTTCTATGTTCTAGTTATACTAGACCAAACTAACATATTCAGCCATGTCTGTGGGCGTGAGTGTGTGTTTCTTTCTCTCCCTTCCTCTTCCCATCCTCAGCCAGGTGGCTCAGTATTTAGAACACCAGAAATTGGGAAGATCTGAGTCAAATTCAACTTAGATATTTACTAGTTGTATGACTTTTAACCTGTCAGACTCAATTTTCTCAATTGTAAAATGAGGATTGTAAACCCTGGGGTTTTGAGGTCAAATGAGATTATATTTGTTAAGCTTGGCACAGTGTCTGGCACATAGTAGATGATAAATTAATACATGTTTTCTTGCTTTTATCTCTGGTGTCCATGACCTTGAATACACTGTCCTTCATGCATTCAATCCTTTCTCCCCTCACCTTGGCTACAATAATAAAACTCTAGGCAAGCCTTTTCTGCTCCTCTTACCTTAGTTGGAAGTGCTTCCTTCTCTGCTCAAATGATTTCCTGTTTACTTCTCTGTGTATTAGTGACTTCTGAAGTGAAAAGACTGTCTTATTTTTTCAGTGCACAAGACCTTACACATAATAGGTACTTACTGAACAAATGTGTTACAGTAAATTTCTGTTAAACAGATTCAACTTTCCCATATCTTTCCAATATAAAATCAAAGTTGACTTTCACTGGGGAACATTTAAATGCTTGGATATCATACTTAGTGATATAGCAAACCTATATAACACAATGGTAGACTTTAATCCCTCCCCCAGAAAGGAGGAGTGACGCAGGAATGTTAAATCCCTATGGAAAAGAAGCAATTTGAAAAATTCAAAGGTAATCAGGACCACAGTGAAATGGTTGTTTAGAAAAACAGGCAGGTGAACACCTGGAAAATCTGAATCACCTCACAGTTCTGACACTATTGACCTATGAGATCTAAGGGCAATAAGAGGGTGAATTAATATGGCTGCCAGGGGTTTCTAAGCACCACTGAAAACTCACATGAGTGGGGTAGGCAGGAAAAAAGACAAAGGGCAGACCAATGTTCAAAACCTAATAAAAGTCAGCCTGGAAATTACTCTGTTGATAAATCTGATGTGAATAACAAGTAAAAGAGCTGAACAAAGAAAGGGAGCTAAAATCTGTGACTAACCAGAGCACAGTAAAATCACAACCATTTGGGGGAATCTAGCTTTATGGAAGAAAAAAAATATGATATACATGGTGGACTCTTGGAGCTAAAAGCAACTCTACATATCATGTGGTAGAGCTTTCATACTCAGTGAAATGCTAGTAAATGTTTAACAATCACCTCTTCAAGCATGACACATTTTTTCAGTTTAATTTGCATTATTAATATTTTTTCTGCAACTTAAAAATAATATATATAGATATGTAGTTTCCCTTCCCCAATTGAGAATGAAAAAAAACAAAACATCTGCTAAAATATGTATAGTTAAGTAAAACAAATTTTCACATTGTCTAGATACATATACATATACATATAACATATACCTTATACATATACATATACATATACATATACACATACTCACATATACATATATGTCTTATCCTGCATGATGTGTTCTCCACGTTCTGTTCACTTCACTCTGTGCCAGTTCATATAAATCTTTCCAGGTTCTCTTAAATTATCCATTTCATCATTTCTTACAGATAAAGGTTTTTATTTCATCATTTTCTTATATCTAGACAATCATCAAAACACTAAATTATGTCCTGATTCATAATGTTTGTGAATTTCTGAGGTTTAAATGCTCACCCCGAAAATTAAAGCCAGTGAAATCCAACTCCAGCCTGTCCTGATTCATATTTACAGAGGAGGAAGACATGCCTCAGAGAGGGCAAGGGACTCACTTACAGACATACAGCCTGTTAATGGGAGAGCTGGGGCTGGATGACCAAGCTGATCCTCAGCACCACTTTGCTGTCCCAGTTCATTGCTGTTGCCTTGGGATTTAGGAACTTTCACAAAAGAAGCAGAGATCAGCTTTTATTAACATGCATTTCAAATTGCACAGGGGAACATATCAATCTCAACTTTAAAAAACTTTTTATTGATATATTTCATTTTTATATCATTTACATTTCTCCCTTTATCCCTTCCCCTTTTCTGTCCCAAAGAGCTATCACTTATAACAAAGCATCTTGTTTTGTTGTTGTTTTTTAAAGACAAAATGAAGGAGAGAAGAAAATATAGAGAGGCTGGATGCGTGTGTATGTGTGTGTATGTGTGTGTGTGTGTGTGTGTGTGTGTCTTCCCACACATTCTATTTGATGCCAGGTTTGTTTTTTGTAATATTAATTTTTTTTATTATTTTGTGGTTTATGACCCTGAGCAAAATCACATAATGTCAATACTAATTTTTCTTATCATTCCAATCCTTTTTAAGATATCCAGGGACTTAAAAAAGTAGGAACAAAGGAAAACTGGCAGAGGTACGTTGGTAAATATTTAACAATAGGCTCTCTGAAAAAAAATGTACATAAGCACACTTTTAAGTTCATTCTGTATCGATATTTCTTCATTACTTTCTGTAATCTAGACAGTCAACAAAACAATAAATCAAACCTTGATTTGCAGCTTTTGCCAATTTTCAAGATGTAAATGCTCACACTGAAAATTTAACAATTGGCTCTTGAAATTGGTTCCAACTGACTCTAGCATGCACTTGGGATTAGGGCAAAAAAGTGCTGGCTATGGTATACATGGGATGTTAATGTTTGCATAGTGCTTTACATATGGTATTTCATTCAGTTATCACAACACTATATGAGTGCTATTAGCTCCATTTTGTAGATGAAGAAACTAAGGTCCAAAGAAAGGGTAAAGTGATTTTCCCATTGTCACACAATTAGTAAGAGTCTGAGGCAGGCATTAAACCTGGGTCTTCCTGGTTCCAAGGCCAGCACTATGCCCACCCTGCCACTTTGGATCGCCTTGGAGTCACCCAAATCTCCCTCAATGGACAGGTCTCAGTCTGAGGAGGGATGCCCCTGGGCTCAGGGCTAACAATTTTCATGCGACAGTTTGGTAAGGAAATGGGGCTTTAAGAGTCATTCTCCTGGAGGCTGCTTTTTGGAATATATCCATCTGAATTATGCAAAGCTGCCATCACTTCAAATCTGATATGAGAAGACTTGGGTTCTATCTTCCATACTAGAGCAGAGATGCCACAGTCTCTGTTGAAGTATGACTTAGATGTTTCCTCACGCAGAAAGGCATTAAGAAAAGAAAAAGAGAAAGACGTCTCTTCTTAGGCAGTGAGGAAGCCATGCCTTTTTATAGGGCGAGATTCTCATTCACATGTGGCTGATTGGTTTCCCATCTCTGATATTATAGGCAAGAATGACTACAAGCCCTCTCCTGGTATGGTCATGGAAATGTCCAGAATGGAAATATCTAGACATGGAAGATTTAGAAGAAGGGCAGAGCTAGACTGCCAGGAGGGACAAGAGGGCATGTCTGGAACTGGAATTGGATGTTTTATACAATTTAAAGACCTCCCTTAGTTCTCAGTCAAAATGGAACAGAACCAAGAGAACATTGTACATAGTAACAACAAGATTGTGTGATGATCAACTATGATGGATTTATCTCTTTTCAAACAAAGAGGTGATTAAAGGCAATTCCAATAGACTTGTGATGGAAAGTGCCATACACATTTAGAGAGAGAACTATGGAGACTGAAAGTGGATCAAAGGTAGTATTTTCAGCTTTTGTTGTTGTTTGTTTGCTTTTTTATTTTCTCATTTTTCCCCTTTTGATCTGATTTTTTTCTTGTACAGCATGACAAATATGAAAAAGTTTAGATGAATTGTATATGTTTAACCTATATCAAATTGTTTTGGGAAGTGGAAAAGGTGAGAAGAGAGGGAGGAAAATTTGGAACACAGGTTTTGCAAAGGTGAATGTTAAAAACTATCTTTGCATGTATTTGGAAAAATAAAGGACTATTAAAATAAACATAAAAACAAAACAAAATGATTTCCCTTCAGACACTTACTCAATAAACTCCAATGGTTCCCTATTACTTAGGCAGAGAATCAAATATAAAATTGTCTCTTTGGCTTTTAAAGCCCATGATCACCTGTCCCCTCCTATCTTTCCAACCTTGTTACACACGACTCCCCTTCCCATAGTCTTCACTCCAGCCAGAGTTCTCTACATGTGATGCTTTGACACTATCTCCATGCTTTTGTATTGGATAATCACAGGAGCTGGCATTTATATAATGCTTTAAGATTTGCAATCAAATCTTTACAAACATTAACGTTATTCTTGCAACAATCCAAGAATTATTATTCCCCATAGATGAGGAAACGACAACAAATAAAACTTGTAACTTGTCTGAGGTCACACGGCTAGTGAAATGTCTGAAGTTGGATTAGAACTCAGTCCTTCCCGAGTCTCTGCCGAGCATTCTGTGCCACATAGCTGTCCCCCATACCTGGAATGTACTGCCTCCTCACAGGTGCTTCTCGGAATCCTTCATTTCCTTCTCTCAAGTGGCTAGAGCTCTCCACCCCAAATTATTTATCTGGGACAGGTTTTATATGGACTTATATGTGTACATGGGGCAGCCTGGAGTCAGGAACCCTCATCTTCCTGAATTCAAATCTGTCCTCACTTACTAGCTGTGTGATCCTGGCCAAGTCACTCAACTGTGCCTCAGTTTCCTTATCTGTAAAATGAGCTGAAATGGCAAATCACTTCAGTATGTCTGCCAAGAAACCCCCAGATGGGGTCACAAAGAGTTGGACACGAATGAGAGGAGCAAACAACAACAGCAACAATATATATGTACTCACTTATTCCTCCTTTCATGTAAACTCTTGAAGGCAGGGGTTGTTTCATTTTTGTTCTTGTTTTTCTTGTTCTTTTGTTTTCCTGCTGTTGAGCCTGGCACAGAGTAGGCACTTAAACAAGTGTTGAGTGATTTGGTTGCCACAAAAAAAGGTAAGATTCATTAAAAAAAAAAAGATGAGATTTTTTTTTGTGTGAAAGACTTTCTGATGAATGTTCTGGCACAAATTGAAGCTAGCCTGGCTGAGAAGAGAACTGTACTCGAACATATTGGCATTAAGGAGAAAGTAGAGGGCAAATAGCAACGGTTGGAGGTGGGAGGAGCAGTTGTCTGGTAAGGTGCACAAGGGGTCAGCAATAAGTCTAGCCTCATTTAACATGTTTAATAACGATTCGGAAGATGCCTAACGGATGATAATGAAAGTTGCCAATGATGTTAAATTGGAAGATGTCAGGAGGACATGAATGGCAGGTGAGGAACACAAATAGGACCTAGTAGCTTTCTTTGGTGGACAGAAAAGTAATCTGGGCAGGAACATGAAATGACAGACTTCTAGATTTAGGGGAGATCTCAGAGTTCATCTAGTGTGACCCCATGTCTCCTCTGCAGCATTCCCCCAAAGAAGTCATCCAGTGTCTACTTGGATTCTCCCAAGATGGGGAGTTCCGGGTACAAGGCAGCTCATTTTATTCTTGGCCAGCTCCCATGCCCAGGGAAGTTTCTTCCATTTATTGAGTTAAAATCTGCTTTCTTACATTTCATGGCCTCAGGGTATGCACAAAATAGGTCTACTCTAATGTAATGTAAGGGAGAAAACATTGGATTTAGAATGAGAGGACCGGAATTTAAAATCCCTGTCTTGTTAACTATTTAAACTGTGGGCAAATCCCTCTGCCTCAGTTTCCCAATTTGTAAAACAAAGAATTGGATTAGACACTCTCTAAGGTTCCTCCCAACCTTAATTCCTAGTACTACTCTTGAAATATTTGAAAGTATTATTTGTATCCTCCTTAAGATTTTTCTTTCCCTGACTAAGCATTGTTAATTTCTCCTTCTCCTTCATCATCATAATGGCTAACATTTATATAATGCTGAAAGTTTACAAAGTGATTTGTTTGTGTTATTCACAGTAAACCCAGTGCGGCAGATGTTATTATTATCTTTATTTTACAGATGAGGAAACTGAGGTTGAGAGAGATTAAAATGACCTGTGCAGGATCATGCATCTAGTAAATGTCAGAGGCAGCATTTGAACTCTGATTTTCCTAACTCCAAGACTTGTACTCTGGCTAGCTGTCTTCTGATGACTTCTTCTAGGCTGATTTCAAATTTTTCTTCTCACCTTGATTGTCCTCATCTTAGTGTGCTTCAACTTCTCTGTGCTCTTCCTAAAATGGGGGAATTTTTGGGATGGAGACCAAGCATGTTGGTATGACTGTAGGTGAGTTGCTTCTTGCCAGCTTAACTACTCAGGGCCCTCAATTTCCTCACTGAAAGTGAAGAGGTTTGGATTAGATAATTTAAGGCTCCTTCCCACTTCTGATATGCTGTGACTTCATGGGTACAGCTTTCTATGTGTGTAATTAGGTTGAGATGACTGAGGAAGAATTTGGAGGCAATCTTCTACATATTTAACAATAGGAGTCGACAAGTGACATAGGAACTGGGAGAATGATTGGATGGGAATGAGAAGAAGAAAAGTTAAAGTCCACAATTATAGAATAATTATAGAACCTCAGAGATAGTACCTGAGGGACCATTAGTCCAACTTATATCTGAATAAAGAGTCTCCATATAATGTGATTGGACATCCAATTTTTGTTTGAAGACCTCTAGTGATAGGGAAGAACTCACCACCCACCGAGGCAGCCCACTGCATTTGTTGGACAGCTCCATCCACAACTGTAGACTGGCATCAGGGAAGAGGGGACTGATTTATTTATTTTTAAAAATCTTTTGAAGAGGGGATGGATGAAGAAGGAGACGGAGGGATGGGAGTGAATCTCATCACTTTTTAAATATGCCCAGATCAGAAAGCTCTAATAGGTTCCTTACCCTGAGAGGGGTTAGGGGGTCGTGGGAGCTGAGTTCTAATTTCCATGATTCGGCAAGAAATTAATTCCTGGGGCCTCTCTTCTCTGGCTGTTTCCAAACTCCCTCTTTTTCTTTGCCATGGTCTCCCATGAGATTCCCTTCAGCCAGACATGTGCTGCTGAGTTTGTATTTCTTTGTTGGGAGGAGGGGAGAGGCCCGAGCCTGCTGGAGTTTTCCCCAGAACCTCTGGAGAGGCTCCGGGAGCTGGCTGTCCATTTCCCCCGAGGGGGCCGGGGTCCCAGCCCTCTCCTGTTCCCCCCTTCCCACTATTATTTACTAAATGAGTTGGCCCTTCCTAACCGCTCAGAGCTGGCAAGGAAGAGAGTCCGAGCGCTTGGAATGGTGGTCGTCAGCCTAACAAATCAGCCCTGATTTGCAGTGTTCATTTCTGGGCATGCAGCTTGAACAGATGGGCTCTCCCCAGCCTTGTTTTCTCCAACCTCTCACCCTGTGCCCTCTGAGAAGGCTCAGTCCACCCAGAACGCACTCTTTTATTTCCCCCTGATGGTGAGGGAAAGTGGGGAGGACCGGGAAAGGATCAGGAGGAAGCAGTATTAATTATCGTGTGAGCACAAAATGAAATAGGGAATTAAACTTCAGGTCACACGTTGGAAAGGGACAAGACACCGAGGGTGGCACATTTCCCATGCTGTCGACATGACATCCTCACCGCTCTCATTTATATTTGAGGTGGAGGGGTTGGGGGTAGAAAGACAAAATGCAGAGCCTTGGGGATCTGGCCGTTCTAACCCCAGGGAACGGTTTGGCTCAGGGCAAACACCTGGTTTCCAATTCCCTTCCCCTCCTGCTCCCCTTGGAACAGAGCCCTGACCATGTGCTCAGCCAGCCCCTCCCTCAACGGCCACCCTCCCCCACCCCCACCCCGCCGCCCCTTCCCTTGCAGCCGTGACATAGGCTGCCCATCCTGGGAAACAAGAAAGATGAAAGCAGGTCCACAATATGTAAATAGCCCCAGCCCAGGCGGCTGGATGAAACCCTGCTCCATTCAGGGCTCATATTGAAGACCCACAGGAAAAAAAACAATCACAGAACAGGGAACATCTCTGCAGAGGAGCTGGGAGGCAGCTGGAGGACCGAGAAAAAGAGAAGCCCCAGTAAGCTGCATGTCCTCTTTCATCCACAAATGGTTGAGCTTTCCCTGGCTGAGGGGAAATGTTTGCACAAGGCTCCAAACACACTGATTTCTTTTTAGGATGCACACACCTCTCCATTTTCCAGGCTGACAAAGGGACACCGATTAGCCACGACAGTGGATGTTCCAAAAATCTTTGGAATGCCTTAAGTAGCTCATGGGGAGCAATTTTACCCTCTCACTAAGGCTGCTGGGAAAACCCATTTGGGTCCCCCTGGGTCCAAGCTGATTGGCAGCCTGGATGAGTCAAGCCAAGAATGGCAGTGGAGCAGGGGAAAAACAGCCTGGTCTTAAAATTTTACCACATATAATTCACAAAGTGGATAACCCACAAGCAGGGGGGTGGGGAGACACACACACACACACACAGTGACAAGAGAGACAAAAAGAAACAGAAGCAGAGACAGAGGCATAGAAAGAGACAGAAACAGAGAGAGAGAGAGAGAGAGAGAGAGAGAGAGAGAGAGAGAGAGAGAGAGAGAGAGAGAGAGAGAGAGAGAGAGAGGGAGAGGGAGGGAGGGAGGGAGGAAGGGAAAGGGATCAAGAAAGACAAAGAGAGAGGATGTAGGTGGGAGATAGAGAAAAAGGGAGAAAGAGACAGAGAGAGACACAGTGAGAGATAGAGAGAGACACAGAAAGGGAGAGACAGACAGAAGAAAGAGAGACAGAGAGAGAAAAAGGGGGGAGAAGGGGAAAAAGGGAGGGATGGAGAGAAAAAGGGGGAGAGGGAAAGAGCTAGACAGACAGAAACAGACACAAAGGGAGACAGAAAAAAAGGAGAAATAGGAAGAGAGGGAGAGAGAGAGGAAAGAGGGAGAGGGAAAGAGAGAGACAGATACAGACAGATTGCTGAGTTTATTAACACTAGAAGGGCAGGAATTTTTAAAAATGTTTGTGCCTTATCTGTGTGACCTTGGATGGGTCATGTCTCCTCCCTGGGGCTCAGTTCCCCCATCTGTCAGGTATTGAGGGTTGTACAACATGTTCTCCCTTTCAGCTGCACAGTGCAGTCATTCTGTACTTTTTCACACACAGACACATCCTTAGTCTTTCCTGCAACCTGTGCCTGTAATGTGTGCAGGAAGATGAATATTCAGGCCTGGCACCTCCCTCCCTTTCCTGCCCAAGGCTGTGAGCCTAAGCCCTTCATGTTCGATGCCCTGCCTGGAGGGGCTGCCCCCCTCTCATGGCCTGGAGAGATGCAACGGCTGTTAGTCGGTTCATTTTTTTTTTTTCCTCTAGACCTTGGAGAAGTGCTGGAGTATGGAGGGAGACAGACTGAAGCCCCGCTGCAGAGGATTTTAATTCTTCCTCTCAGGTATTTCAAGGAAGCTAGAAGGACTGGATGATGAAGTGGTTCTGGTTGCGATAGAGAAGTCCCAGGAGAATTAGGTTATTTAAAGGACAAACGAAGAAGCATGGAGGCTGTTCTCCACCCTAAAAAGACAAGCTTCCTCCTCCGGGTGGGGAGATGCACTCTGCTAGGAAGAGGCTCTGGGGCTTAGACTGGGGGGGGGTTGTTCTCTGCTCTGCCAGGATCAGTCTGTGGGGTCAGGAAGCCCTGCTCCCTCCCCACCCCCCAACCCAATATGATTTAGTCTGCCTTCTTTAAAGGCATTGTAGTGTGGATCGAGGGAAGCTCCCCTTCGCTCTGTACTAGGCAGACCAGTGGTGAGTTTTGTCCTGGGATGTCACATTTCCTGAGTGGTACACAGTACCGTGACACATGGTACACGGACAGATGGGGAAAGGCTGTCAGGATACAGAGGGGACTTAAAAGCAGGAGATCTGAGGATCATTCAAAGAAATGAAGGTGACATAATCACTCAGTGTCTTCGAGTATCTGAAGGCCTGACACATGGAGGGAGTAGGTTTAGCCTGTGTGGCCTTAGAGGGCAAGTCTGGGAATGAATGGTGGTTGGAAATCACCAGAAAGTTGATTTCTCCAGATCTCAGACCATGGATTGTAAAGCGGAAATGACCCTTGAAGATAATTCTGACCAACCCTATCACTATACAGATGGGGAAACAGATGGGGAAATAGGGCAAATGATTCAGCTAAGGTCACACAGGACAAGAGAACAAATTCTCTCTTAGCTCAGTATATAACTAAACTGATAGAGCTGTTTCACAAGGAAATATCTCAGGAGGTAAGGAGTCCTGTTACTGAAAGCATTTTATTAGAGACTGGATGGCTCCCATTTGGGAAACTTTAAGAGAGGATTCCTATACTGGATTGGGATAGAGAAGAGGTTGAGGAGAAGAGGAGATGTTGGTTTAGATTGACTTCTTTAAGCTTTTTCCACTCATGACTTTTGCCTAAGAAATTTTTGCATAACCCCAGGGATACAGGTATGTAAAAAGTATACAAATGAAACATTTACTGATAATAAATCATAATTTTATGACCCCCACATTCAATTAGGAAACCCCATTTGGAACAAGAACCACAGTTTAAGGAGCTGGGGCTTAGATAACATCTAAGATTCTTTTTAATTCTGAGAGTCTGAATGACTGATCTCAATTCAGTGCCTCAGTTTCCCCATATAATGTGAGATGCTAAGAAGAGTCCTAAACTCTTTGTTATTTTATTATTATTATTTTGCTGAGGCAATTGGGAATAAGTGACTAGCCCAGGGTCACACAGCTAGGAAGTGTTAAGTGTCTGAGACCAGATTTGAACTCGGGTCCTCCTGACTCCAGGGCTGGTTCTCTATCCACTGCAGCACCTAGCTGCCCCTAAATCTTTGTTATCTTAAGCCAATACACTAATGAAAACTGTAAGAAGCAAGTCTATTTTGTTCTATTTGATCAGTGTGGGGGTTATAATCAGCTAGAAACTTTAATGGCACCATTTCAGGAAGGTTCTCCGGTCCTATTTCATCTTCCTCCCTTTGTCTATAAAAGACAAATCCTATCACTGGGGATTCATTCCTTTGGGGCTTAAAGGCTTTTCTGCACCTCAAAGTTCTCTCATTAAAATGTAAATACTCACAAGCCTAACACCTCAAAAACTCTTATCAAAGGGATTAGTTTTCCAAAAGTGTCAATGAGTTGAGGCCCTCACCTGAATCCAGACTTAGAAGGGGAGGGGATCTGGAATGGGAGTAGAACTGAAGCATGAGTGTCTGGAGGGATGTGGGGAAGTACTGAAAGGGAGCAGGAGATCTCCAGACAAACTTTGACCTCCACACCTCTTCAACAATTCTGCTAAGGTCCATAAGTCAGCCTTGTGGGTAGCATTCAATCTGAGGTCACTCCCAATCAGTCAATGAACATTTATTAAGCACCTACTATGTGTCAGGCACTGTGCTAAGTGCTGGGGCTACAATGAAAGGCAAAAGTCTCTACCTTTAAGGATCTCACAGTCTAATGTGGGCTGAGGGTGGAGGGAGACAAAATGCAAACACATATATACAATCTCTATACAGCATAAATAGGAAATAATCAACTGAAGGAAGGAAATAGAATTAACGGAGATTGGGAAAAGCTCTTTGTGGAAGGTGAGACTTTTTTGGGACTTGAAAGAAGAAGCCAGGGAAGACAGGAGGCAGAGATGAAAATGAAGAACATTCACAGCAAGAGGAAATTCCAGGAGACTAGAGATGAAGTGTCTCCTTTGGGAAGAACAAGGAGGTCAAAGTCATTAGGAAGAAGACATAAGGAGACTAGAAAAATGGAAGGAAGAAGGATGCTCTAAAAGGGCCTTGAATGTCAAGCTGAGGATTTTGTATTTGATCCAGAAAGTGACAGGGAGACCTATAGTTTATTGGATAGTGGTGGTGGAGACATGGTTGGATCTGTCCTATAGGAAAATCATTGTTGAAGGAGGGCTAGATTGGAGTGGGTAGAGACTTATGGTAGCCATAATACTGTGCACTTTACAAAAGCCGAATGGGAGGGAGGAAGGTCCCCATCCTAACCTAGCCTAGGAAGCCCACATCCCCTGCTAAAAGCACTTTCTTTGGATGGGCAAAACTTAAAGTTTTACATCCAGTGCAGCATGTCACCAAATTTCAACTCTTCATCCCTGTTCCCAGAAGCCAGTTCTCAGTATTGTAAGCACAGAGAAAGTCCTCTGGCATTTGAATAGGTGGTGGCAGGCCACTTAGGTTATAATTGACTCTAATTAACCCTCCCACAAGCTGAAACATTCCTCACCTACATCGGGAGCAGGCATGTGAAAGGGAGAGATTCTTCTCTACCTTTGAGAACACCCACAGTACATCCCTTGGTGAGAATAATAGATAATCTTAATTTCAACAACCATACCTCAGTGTATAAAGCACTTTTCAAAACACTGTATAAAGAGCTTCGCGTTCATTCTCCTCCTGAGGTTTTTGCTTGATCTTGATTGTTCTCCCATCTGTCTGACCTTACCTTCTCAATCACTTTTGCTGATTCTTTATCTAAATCATACTCACTCATCAAGTGTGCCCTAAGCCTCTGTCCTGGACCCCCTTCTCTTTTCCCAGTCTAGCCTGTCTTGATTAGTGTCCTCATCAGTTTCTGTGGGCTCAGTTATAATCTGTATCTATCTAGCACTAATGCCTTAACTATATAGTCTCATATTCATGAGGTCAGGGTAGCAATTCCTAGTTCGAAGTAAACATGTGACAAATTCACAATGGCCATTTTCTTTGCCAAAAGGTAGGTTTATTGAGGAGAAGAGGTTACAGACAAAAATAAGAGGTAAAATAGGCATCAGGAATGGTAAATACGAAATAGAATTGGGAGGGAATAGTATTATCATTATGAAGGAAAGGACTTTAGAAGAAACCATTGAAGGAATGTGCCATGAGGCCTGAATTCACTGGCAGTTTAGTAGTCTAACCAGAATTAGCTATAATAAAGAGAAAGATGACATTAAAGGAAAGGCACTATGAGGGGGTACCTCAGTGGGCTTAGTCCTGAAAAGGACTTAGCAAAGATCTTCATCATGGGATGACAGGATAGGGAAAATACAGTCTTGGGGGATCTTCAGGACCAGAGAAGAATTCTGTAACTCAGAGGGAGGGTCAAGGAGGAGCCAGTTGGATCTGGAAGATCTGGTTCCAGATCTGTCTAAAACATATGCTGATCAAAATCTCAAAGGTTGTTTAAAGATGCCCAGAGGTTGAGGGATACACAATGGAGGTTGATAAAGAATTCCATCCTCACAATCACTCAATACAAACAGGATAGTCTGGGAATTAGTTATGGCTGATAATAGCCAGATAGTCTTCTTCTGGACAGGCGAAGGGAGTAAGTCTACATATATTACCTATTGAATTTTGAACTTCTTGAACAGAATGATCCATAGACTTCTTGGGCAGCAAGGTGGAGCATTGGAGAGTTAGAAGGGCCTGGAGTCAAGAAGATCTGAATTCAAATGTTGCCTCAGATACTCACTAGTGGTATGACCCTGAACTTTTAACTCTCGCTTCTTCTTCAATAAAATGAGCTGGAGAAGGAAATGGCAAAACACTTCAGTATCTTTGTCCAGAAAACGCCAAATGGGGTCACTGAGAGTCAGACAAACAAAAAGTCAGTATCTTTGCCCAGAAAATGCCAAATGGGGTCACTGAGAGTCAGACATGACTGAACAACAATGTAGACTTCTTAAAGTCAACATGTCCAAATCAGAACTCAATGTCCTTCTTTGCAAATCCTCCCCTCTTCTGAACTTCCCTATCACTGTTGAGGGTACCACTATTCTCCCAGTCACCCAGGCTCCCCACCTTACCCCACTTCTTGGCTCCTCCATGTCGCCAAAGTTTGTCATTTCTTTCCTCACAAGTTTCCTAACATCTCTTGTATGTGTATCCTTTTCTTCATTGACATAGCTAGTAACTTCACTTCTGCTCTATCAGCTCTTGTTGCACCATCCCTCCAATTGGTCTCTCCTCCTCAATTACTCTTCCAACTCCAGAGGATCCTCTCTCCATTTGCTAAGTAGTTTTTAAAGCATAAATTTGACAATGTTACCCCTCTCCCCATTAAATAAACCAGTAGCCCTGTATTGCCTCCATACATTACAAAAAAATCCTCTGACATTTGAAGCTCTTCAAAACATAGCTACTTCCTCCTTTTTTTTTTAGGCAATCAGAGTTAAGTGACTCTCGTCCAGGTTCACACAGCTTATGTGTCCAATATATAATTTGAACTCAGGTCTTCCTGACTCTATACCCTGTGCTCTATTCACAGCTTTCCCTTTTTTCCAATCTTCTTACATTTCACAGCTTTCTATACACTGCACAATCCAAATAGCCTCCTTGCTGTTTCTTGAATACAACACTCAATCTCTAATTTTGTGCCTTTTCTCTGATTGTTTCCGAAATCTGGAATGTTTTTTCTTCACCCCATTCTGCCTCTTGAGTTGCTCTGGCTTCCCTGAAAACTCAGCTCAAATCCTCCTTTTCTATAGGAGGTCCTTTTTAGGCCCCATAATTAGTGCCTCTCCCCAACACTGCCCCATCTTAGCTTCCATTTCTTCTCCAATTTATCTAGCTTTCAAATCACCACTAGATTGTGAACTCCTGAAGGGCAGGAACTCTTTTTGCCTATCTTTATATCTCCACAGCTTAGTAACGTGCCTGGCACATAATAAATGTTTCTTGACAGTTTGTCTCTCATTTGATCTCTGAAATAGCTCTGTGAGGAGGCAGGACAGGAATGGTGAGCCCACTTTACAGATGAAGACAAATGAAGAAGCTGAGGTTAAGTTATCTCTTTGACATCACATACCTACTGGATAGTAGATCCTGGACTGCAGTCCAGCATCCTTCTTTAGTGCTTTCCCCCACTATATCCCATGACCTCTTAATAAAGATCATAGCTTCAAACATGAAGGTTTTCATTGGGTTGGTACCATCTTCCACCAATGCAGAGTCCATCTTCTCCATGACTTAGTAAAAGATTTTTAAGGTTTGCTAAGAGCGGAAAATAGATCATCACTGGTCAACATGGTGATGAGTATAAGAAGGAAGATTTGGGTTCAATATGTACAGAGAAAATTTCCCTAATAATTAGAGCTGTTGAAAAGAGAGATGAGCTGTCTTGGGATGAAGTAGGTTGTTTGATTTGATTGTATTCAATTTAACAAACTAGGTGGCACAGTGGATCTTGTGCTGTGTCTGAAGTCAGGAAGACTCATTTTGATGCGTTCAAATTCAGACTCAGCCACTTACTAGCTGTGTGAGCCTGGATAAGACATGGGTAACACTTTATAATATATGTTCGGTGAATACATGTAATTCGGTATGGATAGAATGAAAAAGTCTGGAAAGACTAATATCTAATAAGTCTAGAAAAGTAGATTGGAGCCAAATAATAAAGAGCTTTATAATATAAAACGAGGGGTTTTTAGTTTATCCAGGAGGCCGGGGAAGTAGCATGCTATAGTCAGAACTGGGTTTTCTCTCACTTGATTTCTGGAGCAGCTCTGTGAGTAGGCAGGGCAAGAATGGTGAACCTATTTTAGAGATAAAGACTTGCAAGTTCAGAGGTTAAGTTACCCCCCTGAGGTCACATACCCAAGAGAAGGAGGTTCCTGGACTGGACTGGTCAGAGCTGGAATATCAGTTTGGCAGCTGTATGGTTAAAGGACTGAAAAGGGGAGGAAATGAAAGCAAAGAAACCACTTAGGAGGCTATTATAATAATCCAGGTGAAAGGTGATAAGGGCCTAAGGGCCTAAACTACATTGGTTGTCATGTAAGCATAGAGAAGAGAAAGGATTCAATATTCATTGTGGGAGCAAAATCAACAAGACTTGGCAACTGATCACATGTTAAAAGCTGGAAAGAAAAGTTGGGGATGATTCCAGAGTGGTAGAGATGGATGCTTGGAAAGATGATATGACTGTTGGCAGAAATAGGAAAACTAGAAAGGAAAGAAAGTTTTAGAGAAAATTGCTGAGTTCTACTTTGGAAAATTTAAGCTTGAGATTCTTATAAGCAGGGGTAGGATGGATATTGTCTTGTTGACTGCTTAGACATAAGAAAGTGATGGAAAAATATTAAGTAAAAGGATATTCTGGGTACATTTTTTGGGAGACACAGTTGTTAATATTCATCAGCACATTCCTGCTTACAAGACACCCATTTTGAAGTATTCAATAGATATCTTTGTATGTTGCAAACAATTTCATCTAGAACTGAAGTCCCTAGGCTGTTGGGTCCTGATGGTGTATCTTCATTTTATTTAGCTAGGGCTTAGGGTCACCTTGCCCCTTTCCAATCATTTCTGGCTCAACTACCCTTCCCTTGTCACCACTGTATGTGCCTTCTCCATGAGAGTTTACACTCCTTGAGGGCAGGCTCTTGTTTTTGTCTCCTCAGCAATTCACATAGTAACTGGTAACACTTAAGTGATTTTTAAAAAAATTATTCATGAAATTGGTGATATAGGACTAGCACTCAGGAAAAACTGAATCTGCTAGAGAACAAAAGAAAACCTACATGGAAGCAAAGAAAAGATGGACAGTTCTGAATACAATCAATCTATTCTGTTATATACACTTTTTTCTTTTCAATTTATTAAAGCTTTATATTGACAAAACATATACAAGGGTAATTTTTCAACATGGACCTTTGCAGGGGGCAGCTAGGGGGCGCAGTGGATAGAGCACCAGCCTTGAATTCAGGAGGACCTGAGTTCAAATCTGGTCTCAGACACTTAACACTTCCTAGCTGTGTGACCCTGGGCAAGTCACTTAACCCCAGCCTCCAAAAAAAAAAAAAAAAAAAAAAAAAAAAAAATGGACCTTTGCAAAACCTTCTGTTCCAGAAGGTTTCTCCCACCCCCTCCCCTAGATGGCAGATAGTCCAATACATGTTAAATATGTTAAAATATATATTTAATCCAATATATGTATACATATTTATAGTTATTTTTCTGCACAAGAAAAAATCAGATCAAGAAGAAGAAAAATACTGAGAAAGAAAACAAAATACAAGCAAACAACAACAGAAAGTGTAAGAATGCTATGTATGTTGTGGTCCATATCAATTCTCACGGTTCTCTCTCTGGGTGTAGATGGCTCTCTTCATCACTGAACAATTGGAACTGGTTTGAATCATCTCATGGTTGAAGAGAGTCGCATCCATCAGAACTGATCATCATTATATACATTTTTTTGAAGTGGAAATGTATTATTCCATATTTTGAATCCTCTCTTATGTTCTGCTGTATACATACCAATTATTTTTCTGTTTTAAATAAAACTTTTTTAAAAGTATACAAGCTCCTTGAGGGAAGACACTTTTTTTCTGCTTGTATTTGTATTCTTAAAGTTAGAACAGTGCCTGTCACATAGTAAGCACTATGCATCATTAGTTCTATTTATCTAAAAATTAATACATGCTTTTTGATTGATTGACTTACTGATATCTACAATGTGACAGGCACAGTGCTAGATGTTGGAGATATAAAGAGGAAAATAAAATAATCTCTGCTCTCAATCCTATTGGTTGCTATAATTTGTAGATAAGTATGTAGTAATGGTTATTGATATTTGTGGCTTGAGCAAATAAATGATGACAAAAAGTTTTACCATAAATTCAGTAACACTTTTTTTTATTGAATTTGTGTTTATTAATTACAATTATATCTACCTAGCATATGGAAGATAGTAATATACATGTGAGACATTATAGGCTATAGAAGAAATGTTTACTTATTTATTATATTAAATCATGCTATATATCTTGACTGGGCTAAATAAAAATGAAAATAACAACCAAAATCCCCCTCAATTCTGTTATATGAATTTGAGAGTTGTCTGGAGAGGAGTGATGGTGATTCCCAAACAAAAGTTAGATGAGCACTTGGCAGGGATATCATAGGTGGGATTCTCATTGGGCTATGAGCTAAGCCAGATGGATTTGGAGATTCAGTGACCACTTAGCCCTTTAAGGTTAACAAAGCACAATGGCCACCATTTTAAAGCTGTATTCTTTTAAAAGTCAGGAAAGGGAAATTCAGAAGATTTAAATGACTAACCTAGGGTCATCTGGCTACTAAGTAAGTATCAGAGGCTTAGCATCCTTTCTGAGCCATTACCCATTTAATTTCAGCACCTAAAGCTGGCTAGAGAGAAACATTTCTACAATGAGGAACTAATCTTGGTGTTCCCAGTGAGCTTCATGAAAAAGATGCTCTTGAGTAGGGCAGAGCTTGAGGGCATTCTAAGGAGCTTGTGGTGGTATGTTTCTTCCCCCACAAAAAGCCAGAGGCCAAAGGCCTTGGCTCCTTACAGAAATGGAACAAGACGAGCTCTGCAATCGTGTGCTCCTCTTGGATTGCCAGGAGAGCTGGAGAACGGGCTTAGACTTGTCTTACTGCAGTCAAGAAGGCCAGAAGTTATGGTCTTTGCTTATATTGTTTTTCACTTCTCATTAGGCTTTGGGGCAGGAAAGCCTGCAGAGGTAGTTCTGATCTTTTGGACCTGAATGGAGATCCACTCCATTCACTAATCAGAGCATCAATTGGTCAGACAGGCTGTGACAAGCATTCATAAAGCACTTAGCATGTGCTAGGCATAGTGCTAAAGCCTGGAGATGTTAACATGACCACAAAAGATAGTTCCCTGCCTTCCAGAAGCTTAAAAAGGATCTGGAGGGGCAGCAAAATGGTGCACCAGCCAAGTCAGGAGGATTTGGGTTCACTTACTAACTAACACTTACTAGCTGAGTGACCCTGGGCAAGCCACTTAATCCTAAATGCTCAAAAAAGAAAAAAAGGATCTGGAAAGTGGGAAAGAAAGGAAGATCACACATGTGGGGTCTTGGTGGTAAAGTCCAGAGAGTTATGAGCACAATCAGGAAGGGAATGAGTCTGGCCAGCTTGATCTTGTTCCCAAAATAGAAGTCCCTGCAAGAAAGTTACCAAAGGGAGAATAAGGTTAGCATGATGAAGGGATGGTCTAGAAGGAGAAAGCACCAAGCATTGAATGAAGTTCCAGTCAATAAGCATTCATTAAGTTCCTACTATATGCACTGACTGTGCTAAGCACTAGAGCCACAAAAACAAAAGTGAAATCATATTCTAAGAAATGACATGTATGTATCTAGGTATAGCCAAGTTCTACACAAGGCAGTTTTGAGGGAGTCAAGCATCTGGGAGGATTGGGATAGGAATTTGTAAGGGAAGTGAAAGGAACAGGGAAAGCATTTGTTAATTGCCTACTGTATGTCAGGCATTGTGCTAAGCACTTCAAATATTACTTCTTTTGATCCTCACACAACCTTGGGAGGTTGATTCCATTTTGATCCCCATTTTACAGTTGGAGGAAACTGAGGTAGACATAGGTTAAGTGACTTGTCCAGGATCACATAGCTAGTAAGTATCAGAGACTATCTGAATTCAGGTCTTCCTGTCTGTAGGACTTCTATCATTGCACAACCAGGAGCCTTTAGAAGGTGGATCTTAAACTCAGTTTATATTTGTTTTGATTTTACAATCCACTGTAATTTCATCTAAGAAAGCTCCCCTGGTGAAAAAATTCCCTGTAGCAATGCAGATGGGCAGCTCTCTGGAAAAGGCTAACTTCTGAGTGTTGTCCTGGGGGCATAATGAGGTTGGGGGTTCACCCAGGATCACAGAGCATTTGAATTCAGGTCATCCTGACTCTAAGGCCAGCTCTCTCCACTAGGTCACAATACCTCCTTAGAGCTCAGTTTTGAAGGAAACTAGAGTCTCTGAAAGGAAGAATATAAGTAGGGAGTACATTCCAGGCATGAAGGATGGCCAGTGCTGAGATGTAGAAATGAGAGATGGAGTTATTATAGGTGAGGAAGCATATCTGGATGGAATGTAGAGTGTAGGAAGGGCACCATCTGACAGCATTTTCCCATAGTTGTAAATGAAATAGTTCCCTTGGATTGTGTAGACAACCCACTGACCCATGTTTATCAAGCACCTACCATGTACAAGTGCTCTGGAGAATTAGGAGAAAATAGTCATTTCCATTATGGAGGGAGATAAAAGTAATACACAACCAATAGGAAATAATAAAAATGGTATCTAATTAAAATATTAAATTATACAGTACCTTGAGATAAGGAAATGATAAACTCAGCATTCAAAATGAAGCATATACATACATACATACATACATACATACATACATATATATGTATATATATATATATATATATATACAAACATACATACCTACACACGTGACATGGCTAATGTGGGAATTTGCTTTGTTTGACCATTATGGATTTATAATGGCTTTGTTTTTCATGCTTTCTTGATGACAGGGAGATGGAAGGGACAGAATTCAGAACTTTAAATCAAAATAAAATTGAGGAAAAGATTAATTGTGTGGTACAGGCTAGGAGTTTGGAGAATCGAACATGAGTTTGGGGATGTAATGACAAGAATGGAGGAAGCAGGGCTTGAGTTGGCTTATAGGAAGAAGTCAAAGTATCCTAGTCTCCAGCTGTGAATTCCTGACCCAGTCCACCTGGCTAAATGACAGAACTGGTTCTCTGCAAACTATTAGCAATGATCCTAGGACTGTTTTTTTTTTTTCTTCAATTTAATTTGGGTCTAGATCTGCACAAGTTCTGCTTAAATCTTTCACCTAAAGTCAGTTTCTGGGGGGGGGTAGAGATTAGAGCTAGAAGAGATCTTTAAGGTCATCTTATCCTATCATTTCAGTTTACAGATGAAGAAACTGAGACTTTGGAGTTTATGACTTGCTCAAAGTCACTTAAGCAGTAAGCATCTGAACTGGGATTTGAATCTCTTTCCATTTTCCATTATGCTACATTGCCTCTCCGTGTTCCCATCTCTCCTTCATTTCCCCTCTCAAAGTTAAGAAGACCATGAATTTCAGTCTGACGCTTTTCAAGGTACTTTCATTCTTCCATTTATATGTTTTATTTTCTAAGTAGATTGTCAGCACCTGAGAGTAGGCAGGACCCAGTTCATTTTATTTTTCCTTGGTATTCCCAATGCCTAGCTAATGGTAATGAGAAGTGCTTAATTACCACTTGACAACTGATTGATTTGACCCTCAGAATATCCACACAAGTGAGAGTAAGCCAAGATGTCCTTATTTTCCATATAAAGATATTAAGATCCATATGGGCAAGTGACCCACATAACTAGTGACAGAACCACAACTAATCTGATTCTCTGCCTAGTACTCTTTCCATCTCCCCCTGATATGAAAGAAGGACAAGGTATCTATTGCAGTCTAGGTCACATAGTAGGTTTTTGCTTGAATTGAAGGAATGGTAAAGAAAAGTAAAAAACAAAGTATCTGCTTCAGAGAAGGCTATAGTCTAATGGGGGAAAACACACTTTACTAATGCATGTACTTACCATCCCATGTCTTTTCAACTCTCCATAGTCATTCTCAGAAGCAAAGGTTTGCTATTGCAAGCACAGAATAAATCCTTTGATATTTAAATAAATATTATGAAGCCATAAATGTTATAATGGACAATGCACACACACACACACTCACACAAACATTAATACATGTACACACAGAGAGGAAGATGCAGAACAATAGAATTCACAGGATGTTAAAACTTTAAGGGACCTCAGAAATCAAGTCCAATTCTCTTATTTTATACAGCCTTGAGAAGGGAAAATGACTTATCCAAAGTCACTCAGCTATGTCATGGCTATGTCATGGCTAGAACCCAGGATTCCTGACTTACAGATCCTTCCCTTTTCCACTACCCATGGAAAATAATGCCTCTATTGTCAAAAGATACAGATTTCTGAATTCTTTGGGATGATGGCTCTCTATAAATATTAAATATGAATAATAATAATTATTATTTTAGTTGTTTAAACTCTGATACTTCTCCTACATGGTTCTCATGTGAAGACATCCTTGGGATTATTTTGTGTTATGGGCCATTTTTACTTAGTCCTGAGAAAAGCTTTGCTCTTTTGCTCAGAACTTCAGGCTAGTCAGAATTTGGAAGAATGTTAATAATAGATAATGAATTATGGTTATGCCTCGCTTTTCACAACTATATTTCTAAATGAGTTGTGTTTAAATTAAACTCCCATAAACCCCATTGTATTTCTAGTGCATCAGGGGAACTCCTTATTTAAAAGAATAAAAGAAAAAGCATTAATTAAGTGCTTACTATTTGCCAGTTACTATGCTAAGCAAGTTCTGACCTCTCTAGGGAATACTTCTATAAAGTGAATAATTTTTCATGTTAATCTGGACTTTGCAAATTGAGCACTGAATTACATGTGGTCTTATATTTAAAACCTGTGGCCCAGAATCCAAAGCTCTGAGTTTATATAGATCAAGTTCAATTTTGACCATGCTAACCCAATCTGCCTCCACCATTCCTGCCATGTTTTTATGGCTCATTTGCCCTAAGGCAGAGTTTTCCCTGAGAACCTCAGAATATGTATGACCTATGCCTTTTTCTCCACTGATGTGGTTAAATGAGTCCCCAGTATCTTTGTGAGCAATCAATGTTACAATAAAAATAATAATTAAACTATTAAGGTTTGTAAAATACTTTATATATATTATCTTGTTTGATCATCACAAGGTTGTTGGGAACCTTGGGAAGAAGATGCTATTTTTAATCTCCATTTCACAGATAAGTAAGTTGAGGCTGAGAGAAATTAAGTAACTTACCTAGGGTTATATATTAAGTAAACATTTGAAGCATGATTTGAACTCAAATCTTCCTGGTGCCGAGTCCAGTGTTCTACTGCTTATATCATCTAACTGCTGATAATGGATACTGGGCAAAGAACAAAATGCAGAAAACTCAAGATGCTTACAGTAGTTAATAGACTACGAGGTGCTACAGTAGATAGAGGACTGGGTCTGGAATCAGGAAGACTCATTTTTCTAAGTTCAAGTCTGGGCTCAGACACTAGCTGTGTAATGTCGAGCAAGATGAGACTGCTTGTCTCAGTTTATTCATCTGTAAAATGGGGTGAAGAAACAAATGTCGAACCACTCCAATATCTTTGCAAATAATCTCCCCTCCCCCCCAAAAAAAAGATCACAAAAAAGTCAGACACAACTGAAAAATGACTGAAAAATAAAAGTTCTGTACTCTCTCCAGGGAATCTCAAATTTTCCTCAAAGATGCATCATATAAATGTGAATTATTCTGAGCCAGATCATCTCATGCTTTTCAAAGTGACTAAAATAGACAAAAAAGGAAAATTTTGGATGTTAGAAAGAATGTGGAAAAACTGAGACACTAATGCATTGGTGGAATTGTGAACTGATACAACTATTCTAGAGGGCAATTTGGAACTATGTCCAAAAGGTTGTAAAACTGCATATTCTTTGATCCAGCAGTGTCATTGCTAGGTCTATTTCTTAAAGACATCCAGAAAAAAAGGAAAGGACCTATTGGCATGGAAATATTTATAGCAGCTCTTTTTGTGGTAGTTAAGAAATGGAAATCAAAGAGAATGGCCAAATAAGTTGTGGTATATGATTGTAATGGAATATTATTGTGTTATAAGAAATGACAAGCAGGATGATTTCAGAAAAACCTGGAAAGATTTACATGAACTGATGCATGGTGAAGTGAACAGAACCAAGAGAATGCTGTAAAAAATGATGACAATATTGTTTGACAAAGAAATGTGAACGATTTAGCTATTTTAAGCAATACAACAATCTAAGACAATCTCAAAGGATTAATGATGAAGCATACTATCCATGTCCAGAGAAAGAACTGATATTGACTGAATACAGACTGAAGCATGCTACTTTCCTCCTTTCATTCTTTTCTTTTTTTTCTTTTATTCAAATCTTCTTGCACAAAATGACTAATATGGAAATGTTTTACATAATTGCACATGAATAACCTATATCTGATTACTTATCATCCAAGGGAAGGAGAAAAATAATTTGGAACTCAAAACTTTAAATGAAAATGCTAAAAAAATTTAATGTGTGTTGTTATTGCTGTTTTTGTTATTGTTACAGAGATGTCATTTTCATTTTGTTCAGTGGTGGTCAGAAAGAAACAGCTGCAGGATTGTTATCCTGCTATTATTCTTTTAAGAGTTCTGTGGACTCTTGTGCAGGTAGATTAAATAACTGTAGATATTTTTGTAGTTGAATAAAAATTAAATAAAATTGGGATGTATGATCATTTTTGCAGGCTCACTGAAAGCATCCTTAATGCAACTCTAGTAACATAGAAAAATGGGAATGGTACCTTGTATTTCATTGTTCCATTATGGTTCTGATTTCTTCCTCTATAGCTCTACATTTTGAAAGCTTTTCATTCCATGCAGTTTGGGGATGATGAATATTTGATATAGTAATATCCATATTAAAAAAGAAGTTATTAAATTTTTTCAATTCAATGTAGTAATTGTGGGTAACAATATGATCAGGAATAATGGTACAATTCCAGTACAATTTATTGGTTAAATTCTTTAGGAAATTTTTTTGGATCAATAGTAAAATGAAAATTTGTCATTTTCTATTTAAATAACATTTAAAGTGCTTTACAAATCTTAAAGTGCTATATGAATATCAAATAAAAGCTACTGGGTCATACCTTGATAGGTATTCAGTAAGTGCTCTTTTTTATCACTATAGTGGTGTTGCACATTTTCTATTTCTTCTTTGCATAATCTGTATATATTACTAAATTTGAGTTCCTCAAATTAGAAGGATAATCCTTCTATAATTTCTGGTGTCAATTTCTTTGTCAACATATTCAGTCTATGAGGGTGTTGTTCATGGAAGGTGTTTTGATTCCACTCTTGGACCTTAGCTATTTCATAGATTCCATCTGGAGATAAATTACTTTCAGTAACATTTGACAAATCAGATTTTATTGTTGCTTGGTGAAGGAATGTCAGCTTATTCCAAAAGTATTTTTATAGGTTTAAAATAAAATTAAAAAACCCAACAACCCAAAGCAACTTTGCTGTTCTGAACTTGACAAACATCAACAAACATGAACATTTCCATATACAAAGGAAAGAAAAAAAGGATGTTTAGAAAACCATGCATTTTGCTCCATACAACTTGGCTTTTAAGGTATTTACTCAATTCAACATGATAGTTTCAAAGTCATTTCATTTGACTGTGTTTTCTTCTAATCTCCTTCATATTTCATCTGTTCATTTTTGTTAAATGTTTCATTTACAATTTTTTCCTTCTTTTTCTGGCATCATTATCACTTCGTTATCTATCTACCAATTCTCCCCTGCTCCTAATAAATTCCACTGTTGTGAAAAGTTAGCATGTGAAAGCAAAAGGCTGGCCAAGTCCAAAAAATGTATGTCTCTTTCTATATCTCTAGTCCAATACATCACTATCAAGTCTGGGAAATATGCTTTATCATTGGTCTTTTGTAGAAGTGGTTCCTTCCTTCCTGCCTTCCTTTCTTCCTTCCTTCCTTCTTTTATTCCTAGTATAATAAATATTTATTAAGCACCTACTAAGTGCCATATATTGCAGTAAGAGCTAAAAACACAATTACTAAAAATAAAGCTGGTCTTGCCCTTGAGGAATTTATGATTTAATGGAAGCCAGAGATGACATACAAAAGGAGACAAAGTAGGAAGGGAGAATCAGGGCACCAGTGGGTACCTGGTTCTGATGGCATCTTGTTTCATGGAGTTGAAACAAGACAGAACAGCAAATATAGAATGGAATGAGCTCAAAAATGCCATTTCTGCCCTTTATAAAATAAGACTTTGGAAGGAGTTTGGTATTCCACTTTCTATCTCTCAATCAGAGGAGAGAGGAGGCTGAAGTAGATGGCTTCAGTCAAAGCTTGAGTTGGCAGCATACTGATGATATTAGATGTGAGTTTAAACTTAGAAGACCATCATATTTCTTGTAATTGAAACCAAGAAAAGCAGCTATTGCAGAATGTAGTAAATCTCTCTCTCTCTCTCTCTCTCTCTCTCTCTCTCTCTCTCTCTCTCTCTCTCTCTCTCTCACACACACACACACACACACACACACACACACACACACACACACACTGATCATATCCTTTGACTGTTAGGGAATGATTCTTTTTCTTATATATTTGAATCAGCTCTCTATATTAAATGTCAGACTTTTATTAAAGACCTTTGTTGCAAAGATTGTTTTCAATTAACTGTTTTCTTTTTAATTCTATCTGCATTGATTTTGTTTGTACAAAAGCTTTTCGATTTATATAATCAAAATTAAATCTTTTTTATCACCTCTGATCTTCTCTATTCTTTGTTAAATCAAACATTCTTCCCTTATCCATAATTGCCAAAGATATCTCCTTCTATTTTCCTCTAACTTGTTCAAGATCTGACCTTTTATGTCTAAATCCTATATTTTCTTGGAGTTTATGGTGTATGTTGTGAGATGTTGATCTAAACTTAGTTTCTTCCAGACTACATTATTTTCAGTTTTCCCTGTCTTATTAAAAAGCCTTCAGCATCTCTTTTATAGATAGTTCTAGCTATTGTTTTTAGATATTATTTATCATATTAAAGAAAGTTTAATTTATTTCAATGCTTTAAATGTTTTGTTTTTAAAACAAAAATGGACATTGTATTTTATCAAAAAGGTTTTCTTTATCTATTTTATCTTCATCTATAATAGTCACGTGATTTAGGGGGCATCATTATGGTCTATTATGTTTAAAGTTTTCCAAGTATTGAACAAACAACTTATAGAATAAATCCAACTTAATAATCATATAGAATCCTTTAAATATGTTACCATAGCTATTTGCTAATATTTTTCAATATTTCTGCATTGATACTCATTAGGAATATTAGTTTGTAGCTTCCTTTCTATGTTGTCTCTTTCTGGCTTAGATATTAAGATTATATTTGTATCATAGAAGAAATATATGTTTATTTTTTGCAAAGAGTTTATGTACTATTGCAATAGATTGTTCTCTGAATTTTGATAGAATTAACTTGTAAAACTGATTATTATTTTTTCTTTTATGAGTTCTTTTATGGCTTATACATTCCCTTCCCCTCCCCATATACTATGTTGGGTTAATCCAAGCATTTTACATTTTTACAATATTCATTAAATTTGCTATCATTTTTCTCATAATATAATTGTACAAAATAGTTTTCAATAATTTATTTTATTCATCTTCATTGATTGTATCTTTTTTCTTTTTAATATTGGTGATCTGGTTCTCCTCTATTTAAAAATCAGATTAGTGAATGGTTAATCTATTTACTCAATTAAAAAAAACTACTCATATTTATCAATTCAATTTTAAAATTCCTGCTTTGTTTATCTCTTCTTTGATTTTCATGATTTCTATTTTTGTTTTTTTCAAAGTTGCATGTCCAGTTCATTTATTTGCTCTTTCTTTTGTTGAGGAAAATGTTTAGACTTACAAAAATTTCCCTAAAGATTTTTTGATTGCTTCTCAAAAGTTTTGTTTCATCATTTTTGTGATTTTCTTTGACAAAATTATCTATTGTTTCTATGATTTGTTCTTTGACACCTCTTGCCCCAGGTCTTTAGAACTAATCTAGTTTCCATTTAAATTTGAATCTTTCTTCAAATTTTCTTTATTGATTATAATATTTATTGTATTGTGATTAGAAAGAAATGTGTCTAATATATTTTTGTACATTTGTATGTGAGGTAGGACATAGCTAATTTTTTTTTATAAAGGTATTATCTAGGGGTAGCTAGATGGGGCAGTAAATGAAGTACTAGCCCTGAAGTAAGGAAGGATCTGAATTCAAGTATGGCCTCACACACTTAACACTTCTTAGCAATGTGACCTTGGGCAAGTCATTTAATCTCAATTGCCTCAGCAAAAAAAAAAAATCCAAGGTACTACATATATATTCATTTTTATTTCTTTTAGCAATATTAGAAATCTATCATAATATAAAATTTGTAAAGTTTTATTTAGTTCTTAACTTATTATTTTTAGATTTGTCTAGCTTTGAGAGAATACACTAGGTCCCCAACAATTATGGTATTAATATTTATTTTCTCTGTAATTTGATTAACTTTTAGATATTTAGATACTATGCCTATATACACAAATATAATATATTCATATTATAGGTATTCATGTAGGAGAGATAATTTCTTTGCCTATACTACCTATAAGCATAATATAGTTTTCTATTTATTTCTTTTATTCATGTTTATATTCCTTGTCTAAGATTATACTACTATATCTGAGTTTACTTGAAACATAAGAAAAAATTTGCCTTAACACCTCATTTTAAGACTGTATCAATCTTTCGACATTAAATTTGGTTTTACATAAACAATATATTGTTGAATTCTACTTTCTAATATATTTTGCTATCCTTTTTTTGGTTTTATGGGTGAGTTAATCCCATTTACATTTGTGGTTATGATTGTTATTTGTGTATTTTCCTCTATGCTATCCTTTTATCTATCCTTTTTCCCCCTCTCCTCTCTTCAAACTACTTTTTATGAAGAAAAAAGAAAAGAAAAGGATGCTGATAGAAAAGGAATGTGATTAGCCCTGGTGATCTCTAATTTAAGTAATCTGTTTCTATTTCTCTGACCCTCTTCTTTTCTTCTTTCTCAGACTATGATTACTGGTTTATATATATATATTTTTTTGTTTTAATCTTTAATTTACAATCTAATCGCCAAAATTGAAGTTTGCTTTGCTTGTGTTTATTTCTTTGCTACTTCTCCTCTCCCCTTGAAAATCCCCCTTCTTTATCACCATGTAGAATATAAATATTTCAACATAATTTAGACTATGAGCTTATTTTTCTTTTTTTATAAAGTTTTTTATTTTCAAAAAATATGCATGGATATTTTGACAACATTGATCTTTGCATAGTCTTGTATTTCAGATTTTTTCCTCCTTATTCTCTCCATTCCCTAGATGGTAAATGATTTAATATATATTAAACATGTTAAGATATATGTTAAATCCAATATGTATAAACATATTTATACAATTCCCTTACTGTATAAGAGAAGTCAGATTAAAAAACAAAATAAATGAGTAAGAAAACAAAATGCAAGTGAGCAACAACTAAAAGAGTGAGAATATTATGTTGTAATCCACATTCAGTACCTACAGTCCTCTCTCTGGGTGTAGATGGCTCTCTTCATCACAAAATCATTGGAAGTGGCATCAATCATCTCATTTCTGGAAAGAGTCACATTCATCAGAAGTGATCATCGTAAAATATTAATGTTTTTGTATACAATGATCTCCTGGTTCTGCTCATTTTACTTAGCATCAGTTCATGTAAGTTGCTCCAAGTCTCTCTAAAATCATCCTCCTGAAATCATTTCTTATAGAACAATAATATTCCATAACATTCATATATCATAATTTATTCAGCCATTCTCCAACTGATGAACATCCACTCAGTTTCCAGTTTCTTGCCACTATTAAAAGGGCTGCCACAAACATTTTTTGCACATTTGGGTTTCTTCCCTTCCTTTAAGATCTCTTTGGGACATAGGCCTAAAAGAAACACTGTTGGGTCAAAGAGTATTCAAACTTTGATAACTTTTTGAACATAGTTTCAAATTGCTTTCCAGAATGGCTGGATCTGTTCACAACTCCACCAACAATTATTGTCCCGGTTTTCATTCATCCCCTCCAGTATTCGTCCTTGTCTTTTCCTGTCATCTTAGCTAGTCTGAGAGGTGTGTAGTGGTATCTCAGAATTGTCTTAATTTGCATTTCTCTGATTAATAGTTAATAATTAGAAATAGTTTTAATTTTTTCATCTGAAAATTGTTCATATCCTTTGACCATTTATCAATTGAAGAATGGCTTAGATTCTTATAAATTTGATTCAGTTCTCTATATATTTTAGAAATGAAGCCTTTGTCAGAAATCTTAAATGTAAAAATGATTTCCCAATTTATTGCTTCCCTTTTGATCTTGTCTGCATTAGTTTTGTCTATACAAAAATTTTTAAATTCAATATAATCAAAATTATCTATCTGATATTCAATTACGAGGTCTAGTTCTTCTTTGGATACAAATTCCTTCCTTCTACACAAATTTGAAAGGTAAACTATCCTAATTTGTTTCTTCTAATTTGTTTATAATATCACTCTTTATGTCTAAATCATGAACCCATTTAGATCTTATCTTGATATGTGATGTTAGGTGTGGGTCAATCTCTGATTTCTTCCATACTAGTTTCTAATTTTCCCAGTAGTTTTTGTCAAATAGTGAGTTCTTATCCCAAAAGCTGGGGTCTTTGGGTTTGTCAAATGATAGATTTGCCTATTTTGTTATTGCCTATTTTGTCCTGTCATCCTAACCTATTCCATTGTATTTTTTAGTCAGTACCAAATGGTTTTGATGACTGCTGCTTTATAATATAGTTTTAGATCTAACATAGCTAGGCCACTTCATGAAGTTACTTTTCTACATTTCTCTTGAATTTTGTCTTTTTCTTTCTACTCCTCTTTAGTTTTTTTTTCATCTAAATTTTGTTTGAAAGTCCTCTATTACACTAAAAATCTATTCCTGACTATGCCCAATGGGCTATCCTTTGATCTAGCAGTGTCACTACCAGGTCTCTATCCCAAAGAAATCATAAAAGGGAAAAAGACCCACATGTGCAAAAATGTTTGGAGCAGCTGTTTTTTAAGAGGCAAAACAATTGGAAAATGAGTGAATGCTAGTCAATGGGGGAATGACAGAACAAGTTATGGTATATGAGTGTAATGCAACATTATTATTATATAAGAAATGATGAACAGACTGATTTCAGAAAAGCCTGGAAAGACTTATATGTACTGATGCTGTGTGAAGAAAGTAGAACCAGAATATTATACACTGTTATAGTAAGATTATGTGATGATCAGCTATGATAGACAACTCTTCTCAGCACTATAGAGATCCAAGACAATTCCAATAGACTTGAGATGGAAAATGCTACCCATATCCAGCGAGAACCATGAAGACTGAATATGAATAGAAGCATGGTATTTTCACTTCTTGTTTCATTTGCTTTTTTTCCCCTCATTGTTTTTTCCCTTTTGATCTGCTTTTTTCTATACAATGTGTCAAATATGGAAATATGTTTTAAAATATTATACATATATGACCTATATCAAATTGCTTTCTAGCATGGGGAGGGAGAAAGTGAGGGAAGGAGAAAAAAATTGGAACACAAGATCTTACAGAAATGAATGTTAAAAAACGATCTTTAAATGTGTTTGAAAGGTTACAATACTATTAAGAAAATAAATAAATAATAAAGTCCATTCCTATATCCTTTTCCCTTTTCTGAATGCCTATAAAACATGGGATTATACTCAATTTTACAGAATAAGTTGTTCTTGGTTATTAGCCTATATCTTTTTTTATTATAACTTTTTATTGATAGAACATATGCATGGGTAATTTTTCAACATTGTCTCTTGTACTCACTTCCGTTCCAACTTTTCTCTTCCCTCTCTCCATCCCTTCCCTAGATGGCAGGTAGTCTCATACATATTAAACATGTTAAAATATGTCTTAAATACAATATATGTGTGTACACATCCATACAATTCTCTTGTTGCACAAGAAAAATTGGATTCAGAAAGGTAAAAATGACGTTGGGAGTAAAACAAAAATGCAAATAATCCACATTCATTTCCCAGTGTTCCTTCTCTGGGTGTAGTTGATTCTGTCAACATTGATCAATTGAAACTGAATTGGGTCTTCTCATTGTTGAAGATATCCATTTCCATCAAAATACGTCCTCATATGGTATTGTTGTTGAAGTGTATAATGATCTCCTGGTTCTGCTCATTTCACTTAGTGTCAGTTCATGTAAGTCTCTCTAAGCCTCTCTGTATTCATCCTGCTGGTCATTTCTTACAGAATAATAATATTCTATAACATTCATATACCACAATTTATTCAGCCATTCTCCAATTGATGGGCATTCATTAAATTCCCAGTTTCTAGCCATTACAAAAAGGGCTGCCGCAAACATTCTTGCACATACAGGTCCCTTTCCCTTCTTTAAGATCTCTTTGGGATATAAGCCCAGTAGAAACACTGCTGGATCAAAGGGTATGCACAGTTTGATAACTTTTGGGGCATAATTCCAGATTGCTCTCCAGAATGGTTGGATCTGTTCTCAGCTTCACCAACAATTCATCAGTGTCCCAGTTTTCCCACATCCTCTCCAACATTCATCATTATCTTTTCCTGTCATCTTAGCCAATCTAACAGGTGTATAGTGGTATCTCAGAGTTATCTTAATTTGCATTTCTCTGATAAATAGTAATTTGGAACACCCTTTCATATGACTAGAAATAGTTTCAATTTCATCATCTGAAAATTGTCTGTTCATATACTTTGACATTTATCAGTTGGAGGATGGCTTGATTTCTTATAAATTTGAGTCAAATATTTTAAAAATGAGGCCTTTATCATAATTTTTTAACTGTAAAAATGTTTTCCCAGTTTATTGCTTCTTCTAATCTTGTTTGCATTAGTTTTGTTTGTACAAAAGCATTTTAACTTTTGTCTTTTGGAATATCATATTCCAAGATTTTTTTCTCCTTCAAAATAGATGCTGCCAAATCTTATGTGCTCCTGACTGTACGTTACATTTAAATTTTTTCTGGCAGTATTTTTCTTTCAGCCAGAAGTTCTGAATTTTGGTTATGATATTACTGGGAATTTTTCTTTTGGGGAATTCTTTTAGGAGGCAATAATGCTAGGAAATTGTCATTTCTGATTTCTTCAATTGTGATATCAAGGTGTTTTTTTTTAACTTTCTGGAAATCTAATGATTCTTAAATTCCTTCTTGACCTTTTATTCAGATCAATTGTTTTCAATAATAGATGTCTTTTAATTTCTTCTATTTTTTAATTTTTAAATTTTATTCTAATATTTCCTGCTTTATCATGGGGAATTGGGGTCTGTTTGGTCTATTCCAATTTTCAGAGTCTGTTACTTGGATCAGGTTTGCCATCTTCTGTTCTACACTTTTTATTCTTCTTTCAGTTACTTCCTCCAAAGATTTCATTTCACTCATAATTCCATTTTTATCCCTTGCCTCATTTCTTTTAAGTACTATTTTATGTTAATTTTTTTCTTCTGAACTTAACAAACATTGAGAAAGGGTGTTTTCATATACATGGCAAAACACAAATGATGACTATAAAAGAAACCGTGAATCTCTGGTCCATACCACTTGCTTTCAAAAAATAAAGAAAAGAAAAAAGATATAATAAATTCAACATTACTTTCAAAGCTGTCCAAGTTATGTATGCTTCCTTTGAATTTCCTTCTGTTCTCTTCTGTGAATTAAAAAAAAAGTTTAACGGTGGTTTTTGTTTTTCTTCTCTCTTTTTTGGCATCACTATTACTAACTTTTCTCCTTGCCAACTCTCCATTCCAATTAAAAAGAGGGGGGAAAAACTCTTGTAAATAAGTAAACATAATCAAACAAAACAAATCTACAAAATGACCATGTCCCAAAACACATGCCTCCTTTTGTATTTTGAGTTCATCTCCTCTGTTAAGATGAGTAACATGTTCCATCACAAGCAGTCAGGTGATGCAATGCATAGAGTGCTTGGACTGGAGTCAAAAGACCTGAATTCAAATCCTGCCTTAGATACTGGCTGTGTAACCTGGATAAGTCACTTAACCTCTGTTAGCCTTAGTTTCCTCATCTATAAAATGAGGATTAAATATAATTCTGCCTCCTAGGATTTTATGAGGATAAAATGAAAAAAATAATTGTAAAGGGCTCTTAGCACAATACCTGGCACATGATAAGTGCTATATAAATTTTGCTTATTACCTATCACAGATTCTTTGGAAATGTGGGTCATTATATTGATGAGTTCTTAAGTTTTCAAAAGTTGCTTTATTTTAAATAGTTGTCATTTTATAAAATATTCTCTTAGTTCTATTTATTTTATTCTTCATCAGTTCACATGTCCTAAAGTTCCCTGAAATTGTGGTTTTTGCCATTTTTGTAATGATACAATAATATTTCATACAATCATATAACACAATTTGTTCAGCCATTCTCTAATTTATTTGCACCTCCTTAGTTTCCAGTTCTTTGCATTTACTTTTATTTTTCCTTTAAATCTCCCTTCAGGATTAGGACGTACCTTTTGACTGTGAATCATTCCTCCATAGTACTGTCCTTTCTGTTAACTCTACTTCTTACTCATTCTTGACTCATTACTTATTGAATTTATAGAAATTTCTCTCTCCACCCTGCCCCTGTCTGCCTCTTCTCTTCCCTCTCTTTTCCAACCCTCTCTTTTCCCTCTCTTCCTCTCTCTCTTTCCCTCTCCCTCTCTCTCCTTTTCTCTCCTCTCTCTCCCCCCTCTCCTCCTTCTTTCTCTCTCTCTTATTCTCTCATTCTGTCTGTCTCTCTCTCATATATGTGTGTGAGAGAGAGATAAAGAGAAACAGAGAAAGAGTCATTTACTTCACATATGTGTGTGTGCATATGAGCCACATAGTTCATGTGTGTCTGTGTCTGTATAAATCTTCTAGGTATGTAGTTATTCGCATATAGTCTTTCCTATTAGTATGTGTGCTTCAAGAAGATAGGAACTGTTTTTTGCCTTTTTGTATACCTAACACACAGCCCAATGCTTGTATATAATAGGCTTTTTACAAATGCTTGTTGATGAGTGCTCTTGTGCTGCCCCCATTTAGGTACCCATATTGGTAGGAAGTCTTTTTAAGTATTCCTGGAGTCTATATGTCGAAACCATTTTCCTTCCCTCCCCTGGCATGAGAGTGTAGTTGTAGAAATGTTCTCTTCTTCTGGGTTTACTCCTTGGGTAGCTTTTGACCTATAATATTTCTTCATAGTATTTGGTGTCTTATTTTGTTTGTTCATAGTTTTAACCTCAGTTCCCAAATTGCATTGTTTTTGTGGCAGGAAAGATTTCTGTTCCTTCAACTCTTGATTGGGATAGGAAGGCCAATTTTGATCCTGACCTTGGTTTCCTAGACTCCTACTCATCACATCCTCCTCTTTTGATGTGTTAGTTCCCAGAATGCTGATAGGCTTCTGTCTCTACTGTCAGAGCCTAATGAGGGCACTGCTTGAAGGTCATGTCCTGTTTACCTGGATATGTACTGGCTTTCTCAGCAGGATACCTTTTTCCCTGTTCATAGCTTCTAGATCTCATTTGAACTCTCAATGAATATCCAGCTCATACTTCTTGCTTTTTTTTTTCTTTTCTTAATGATATAATATACTTTGTACTCTAGGCGGGATGAATGAGCTTACTGATGTTTTTATTAGTATTTCTTCATTGTCATTCAGACTACTTTCTGAGATCATTGCTCAAGTATATGAGAGTGAACTGGACTCTCCTCTGATGTTTCAAGCTGCCATCTTAACCAAAAGTTGATTTTCTATGAGGTATGTTATCTTTGATCAGTTTATCACGTGCTTTGAGAATGTCTATCAATTCAATTCCTCCTTTTTGGCAAGGAAATATTAATCTTTCTATGTTTGCTTTAGAGTGATGGGCCCTGATTTTTATTAATGGATTTTGGTGAGGAACTTTCCAATTCTGTTATAGTTTATTTTACAATTCTGAAAGTGTATATTAAAAGTATTATTGCTTAGGTATAATTATTTTAAACATTTAGCTTTGATTTTAGACTGCCAGTTAGTCTATTAACATATTTAATCATAGTTTTCTCTTTGATAGTATTATACTCGATTTGTCTTATGAGGCAAGACCAAGGTATTTATAAATAATGCCTTTGTCCATTGGTTCAATTTGACTTCTGAACTCAAGCTGAGTCTTTAGTCTCTATCTTTTATTTGTATACTTAAAGACTTTTACACTTAACTGATATATACCTTGATATCTTTGGATGAAGATTTTATCAGATGAAAGAGCCATGTAGCTTGATGTTATCCACACATACTACCTGATTAACAAAATATTTTGGTTCATCTTCTTAAATTTGTGAGTTTTTTTCCCCCATTCTTTTTAGGAGACACAATAACGGATTTAGAATTTGGCAGAACTATGATACTCTTAAGTCATGTTTTATGTCAATTGTTCTTGATAGCATTATATCGATAGCATATTTTAAATATAGAGTTGTTTTCCTTGTGGACATCTGTTGGAGGTACAAGTCTATGCTATCTTTCTCATAGTTCAGGCTTAATTTTGGAGTGAAATGAGGCATTGAACCATTGACAAAAAGGAAGATTTACTTTGTTCTATTACACCAAGCATATATAATAAGGAAATGATAATCCCTATTCCTAGCTTTGGTAGATGTAGTCTCTCTTACCTCCTCATGAAATCCCTTTGATCATCAGGATATAGTAACTCAAGTAGTCTTACCCACTAACTTTAAGAGGTTTAGATTGTATATCTGGAACTTTTTATTCCCTTGGACATCAAAAAAGGTTTGTCAGGGTAGCTGGGGCTCATGTCAGCTTTGTATTCTTTCCAGTAGAGCCTCTTCTTCTTGTGATTGGAGGAAAGGAGTTGAATCACAGAAACTTTGGTCTTGTACTAGATACTCAGGTACTTTTTCTACATTTGGGTCTGTTTGATATATTTTTGCATATAAACAAGTTATGAGTAGGGAATTCAGTGGAAGGCTTTATGATAAAAATATTGTTTCCGGGTGAATTGTTCAATAATCACCAAATTGATAGCTCTTTGTACCCATGGGACTTTCTAGAATATCCTTTCAGCTCCTCAGCTAATCTATTATCTTGTGTTTATAGAATTTTTTAGTGATACAAACTGTGAATGCTTTGTGTAAAGTACATAGACATATAATTGGTCTGTATTTGGAAGCATCACTGATGTTCTCATCTTTTGGTTGTAGATATTTATTTGATGCCTTCAGTTAAGAAAGGTGGGATCAGATTCGTGTCTGAGAAGAAGCTGGTAAAGTGCTTTTCTAGTAATTCATGTGCCACTGTGAAATGTTTGAGCCAATAATTATGGATCTTATCTAGCCCGGCTGCTTTCCATTTCTGCAGAGAAACTAGAATTTCAGTCACTTCCATTGACATAACTCTTGTCGTTCATTTTATTAAAGGTCCTCAAGCTTTATGTTTCTGATCTGACTTGTGTTTTCATTGTGTTGGAACTCTTGGGACCATATAGATGACCAGCTACTTTTCATATGCTTATTTTTAGAGCAAGGGACGGATTCTCTTTGGTCTCTGACTTCTCTGCTTTTCAAACATCTTGAGTAATTGATGTTGACTTGCTTATTTTGTTCTTTGCATTGCTTTGCCTCCTTCTAGCTCCTTAACATTATGATGTTTTGCTTTTAATTAATAATAATGATATGCTTTTCTTCTGGAATCTAGAATTTCTGGTATGCTTCGGTTTTTTGGATTCTATTCTGCAGATTTCTTTTTTGTTGCCTAGAGGTGGACAATATGGTGCATTTTCTACTATGTATATTGGCTAGCAATCAATCAATTGGCAAGCATTTATTAAATACTTGTAATGAGTCAGACATTATGCTAAATGTTCGGAATGCAGAGAAAGCAAAAACAGTCTCTATCTTCTAGGAACTTATATTTTAAAACAAAAGACAACATTAGTGTAAATAGGCAATTTGAGGCATTAATTTAACCTTTCAATGTACTTCCATTATCTTTCCTAAGTGTCCCAACAAAGGTAGCATTTGCCTCCTTTTCTTAGGGATATTTCTTTATGACTCCAACGTTTTCTCCTGTGAGATCTTTCCCTGCACTCTCCATTCCCATCTCTGCCATGACAATGATATCATATGCTGCTGTATTGATTCCTTAATGTTTGTATACTTTCTGTCAAATACTGTGGAAGAATGAATTCATTCATGATTATTATAACAGATACTTTCTATAATTTTCTAGCTTTCTAGAATTACTTTGTTTTGGTATCATTGTTAATTGGATTCATTCGTAAAACTCAAAAGTTTTGTTTGTTTTTTGAAATTCCAATCTAAGACCATTATTGATCACAAAATAGAATATTTTGATTATATCAAATTAAAAAGCCGTTGTACAAACAAAATTAATGCAAACAAGATTAGAAGGGATGCAATAAACTGGGGGGAAACATTTTTGCACTTAAAAGTTCTGATAAAGGCCTCATTTCCAAAATATTGAGAGAACTGACTCTAATTTATAAGAAATCAAGCCATTCTCCAATTGATAAATGGTCAAAGGATATTAACAGACAATTTCCACTCATATGAAAGGGTGTTCCAAATCACTATTGATCAGAGAGATGCAAATTAAGACAACTCTGAGATATCACTACACCCCTGTCAGATTGGCTAAGATGACAGGAAAAGATAATGATGAATGTTGGAGGGGATGTGGGAAAACTGGGACACTGATGCATTGTTGGTGGAACTGTGAATGAATCCAACAATTCTGGAGAGCGATTTGGAACTATGCTCAAACAGTTATCAAACTGTGTACCCTTTGATCCAGCAGTGTTTCTACTGGGCTTATATCCCAAGGAAATACTAAAGAAGGGAAAGGGACTCATATGTGCAAAAATGTTTGTGGCAGCTCTTTTTGTAGTGGCTAGAAACTGGGAAAGGAATGGATGCCCATCAATTTGAGAATGGTTGGATAAAATGTAGTATATGAATATTATGGAATATTATTGTTCTGTAAGAAATGACCAACAGGAGGAATACAGAGAGGCCTGGAGAGACTTACATGAACTGATGCTGAGTGAAATGAGCAGAACCAGGAGATCATTATACATGGCAACAACAATATTGTATGAGGATGTATTCTGATGTAAGTGGATATCTTTGACAATGAGAAAATCCAATTCAGTTCCAATTGATCAATGATGGACAGAATCAGCTACACCCAGAGAAAGAATACCGGGAAATGAATGTGAACTACTTGCATTTTTGTTTTTCTTCCCAGGTTATTTTTACCTTCTGAATCCGATTCTTTTTGTGCAACAAGAGAACTGTACGGTTCTACACACATATATTGTTTCTAGGATATACTATAACATATTTAACATGTATATGACTGCCTGCCATCTAGGGGAGGGGTTGGAGGAAGGGAAGGGAAAAGTCAGAACAGAAGTGAACAGAAGGGATAATGTTGTTAAAAAAAATACCCATGCATATGTTCTGTCAATAAGAAGTTATAATTTAAAATAATTTTAAACATTAAAAAATAAAAAATAAATTAAACAAATTCCAGTCTAACTATGCCCATTTCCTTTCCAAAACAATTCACAGTATCAGTATTGCTTTTGTCATCTATTTTGTTAGTAGGTATAATTTTTAGAGCTTGAGTTGTGAGGTTCTTCAACTATATCTTCTTCAAATTTTAGTAGCTCCTCAATCTGAGCTTTTATTTCATCTAACCTAGATTTAGAAATGAAGCTATTACCTATAATAATCCTATATTGGTGGTCAGTGATATATTGTTATATGACTTGGGGCTAATAAAAAGCCAAATTAATCCAGTGCCTATAAATGGTTAAGATTTGTTTCCAACTTTGCTATGATATAATACTGTACATGTTGAAAATATTTGTGCCTCCATTTTTATTTCATCATTCATTTCATGGATAAACACAGTTTGTGTTAGGGGGTAACACTATCTGCATTGAAGCATTCTTGGCCCTGAAATATCAGTATTTGTGATTTGTTCCAATATACCTGGTCTTTTGGGGGTACTAGAGTACTATTCACTGTACTGTCCTCCATGTCAAGCTGATCATCACAATTTTTAGTAGGGCTTTAGTAGTTTTAGTACAGTCTCATCTATTTGATTCTCAGGAATGCTTATATCACCCTTTGACTGGGATGCTAATCCAAGCAGTGGCATCTCCTAAGCTGAATTCACCAGTATTTCAGGGTTCCTTCAAGGCAGTCACAACTACTATAAGTCTTTAAAATTTATTTAATTTAAATTTTATTTTTAAATTTTAATTTAAAATTTTAATTTAAAAATAAATTTAAAGTAATTTTTTTCAATTTACAAGTAATTATTTGAGACCTTGAGTCCTCCCTTCTTGGAAAAATAAAACAAAACATTAAAACTCTTACAATGAATACCATAGTCGAGTAAAATAAATCCCCATATTGTCCATATACAAAAATATGTCTCATTCTGCATATTTAGTCTATCACTTCTCTTTTAGGATGTGGATAGTATTCTTCAACATTAGTCCTCTACTCTAACAGTTAGACAGATAACGAGAATCATGAGAATGAAGATGGAATTTTCCTGTTCTGTCCTTCTCTGGACTCCCAAATTAGGAATCTCTTTTTTTTCTGAACCTCTACTAGATTGGGTTTGCAGAGAGAGGGAAAAAGCATTTAAATAGTGCCTATGATGTATTAGGCACCGGGCTAAACACTTTTTTAAAAATCTCCTCTAATCTTCACAATCCTGTGAAGTAGGAACAATTATTATTCCTATTGTTCAGTTGAGAATACTGAGGCAAACTGGTTAGTGACTTTCCCAGGGTCACATGGCCAGAAAGTATTTGAATTCTGTTCTTTATCTACTGGGCTACAACACAGTGTGTTATAAAAAGAGCTAATCCTCTAAGGAGGTAGGATTTGAGAACTATGAGCCCCCCCCCCCTTTTTTTTTTTTTTTTACTTCTGTGACATTTAGGGATATTCATATGGGACTAATTTGTAAACTTATGTACTTTAGAAATCTTAGGATTATAGGATTATTTTGTTGTCATTCAGTCATGCCTGACTTTTCATGATCCCATTTGGAAGTACTGGAGTGGTTTGTCATCCAGTTCATTTTACAGATGAGGAAACTGAGGCAAACTAGGAGGTGTCTGAGGCTGAACTTGAACTCAGGAACATGTTTCCTTTACTCCAAGCCCTGTGTCCTATCCATAGTTCCACTAGCTGATCCCCATGATCATGAGATCATAGAATCATGGATTTAGAGGTAGAAGAGATCTTGAGAAACAAGTAGTCCAACCTCTCATTTTACAGATAGGTAAATGGGGGCAGTTAGTTGGTGCAGTGGAGAAAGCACCAGCCCTGAAGTCAGGAAAACCCAAATTCAAGTTCAAATCTGGCTTCAGATACCTAGCTGTTTGATCCTGGGCAGGCTACTTACCCCAATTGCCTCAGCAAAAACCAAAACAGGATAGATAAGGAAATGGAGGCTCAGGGACATGAAATGACTCCTAAATTCACACAGGAAAATAATTTATTTATATCTTTCTCATTGGCACAGTGCAGTCACAAAAAGTCGAGCAAGACTAAAAATGACTGAACTAATAACACCACCGTTGTGTTTACATGACTATTACACAAAAGAAAATGTTAGGGGAAGCTCGGTTGTATAGTGGATAGAGCCCTGGAGTCAGGGGGACCTGAGTTCAAATCTACGCTCAGACAATTACTAGTTGTATAACCTCCCCAGGCAAGTTGCTTAACCCTGATTATTGAAAGAGAGAGAGAGACAGAGACAGAGAGAAAGAGAGTGAGAGAGATAGAGACACAAGAGAGACAGAGTGGAGAAAGTGAGTGAGAGATGAAGAGAGAGACAGGCAGAGACAGATACAGACAGAGAGAAAAAGAGAGACAGACAAATAGAGTGAGAGACAGAGGAAGAGAGACAGAGAGAAAGAGAGTCAGAGACAGAGAGATGGAAAGAGAGTGAGAGAGACAGAGAAGAGAGAGAGAGACAAATAGAGCAAGAGAGACAGAAGAAGAAGAGAGTTAGAGAGATAGAGAGACAATGAAACACAGAGAGACAGAGACAGAATGAGGGGGAGAGAGAGAGAGAGAGAGAGAGAGAGAGAGAGAGAGAGAGAGAGAGAGAGAGCATAGCATGAACTTGTCTCATCTTCACTTTTAGACAGTAAGCCCTGGGAGGTCAGGGCTGCTTTTCAGTCTCTCACAGCATCTACCACAGGACCTCCTTGTATATTGTAGGCATCATTAAGTATTTGATGAATGAAATAATGACTTATACAGTTATCCAATTGGGGAACTGGGCTTAAGCCCAGCTTTCTGGACTCTCAGGTCGGGTCCTATAACTAATCCATGTGGGTTCTCTCCCTCCCTCCCTTCCTCTCTGCTAGAAGCTGACATCTGGGAATCTGTATAAGCCATCTCCACTTCTGGTCTGTTGCCTCAGTAACAGCCTCTGGCTGCTGGAGAGAGCTATGACATAGTAACTACCGCCCCATCCCCTCTATCTCTATCCTCCCCACAATGTTCTGGGCTTATAAGGCGCTCCTTTTAGAGCTGGAAGATCAACTCCTTCTGACCTTGGAGCTCAGCCCTTCTCTCTCAAAAACCCCCAAAGCTCTGGAAGATATGCAAAGAACCTAGGAAAAAAAGCCTCATTTCTTCCTATCCTTTCCCACTGGCCACTCCTATTGCTCCAAGATGACTGTTCATTTTGCTGGGGAGTGAGCAGCTCATCCTGCAGGACTGAACCATGGGGTTGAGCATCCTGGGGAGCAGGGATGCAGATTGCTGAGTAAGCAACTGCCAGAGCAAAAAGAGCCAAGAATAACACAGATGCACTCCCTTTGGCCTCTGGTTTGGAGAGAACATGACCTAGTGACAATCAGGCAGAAAGAGGTTCTAAAATCAATGGCCAGGGGGAGTTATTTGAAACGGCCAAGTTCAAAGCTTGCATACTTGGGCTCCACCCCATACACCACTGCCATCCGACAGGAAGGATCTGGATTTGCAAGAAAGGTCCCAACTCTTGCACAAAGCTTCCCAGGCCCACCCAGGCCACTAGCACTTACTGTATGAACTAGGTCAGAAAGAGTGAGGCTGGCAACTTTGCACAGCCCTGCCTCATTGAAGTCCAATTCGCTTGCAAGTCATGGTCCTCTCTAGGAACTAAGGACAAACAGCAACTGTATCAACTAATCATTTGGCAATTAAGTAACTATCTATGCTTTCACTGTATTTATATCTAACTTTTGTATTGCTTTACACTTTTGAGAGCAGAATCCACATCTTATTATTTTTATTTAGGGGGAATTCCCGAAACATCTTGCCCAGTACCTGTACACAATGGGTGCTCAATAAATACTTGCTAGCTGGAGGGATCCCTGGTTTGTGCAGTCTGAGAATGAGTCATCTCTTCCATTCAGGCTTCCCAGAAAGAGGATCAGTTAGGCAAGGACACAGAATGACGAAATGTTTCAGCACAAGAAGAGAATCCTTTCCTATTGTGCTCACAGGATTTAGACCTTTCTTGATGTCAAAATCAGGGAATGAAGGCTTACAAACGTGGAAAGTGCTTTGCTCAAAGTCATTCAGGTAAGTGGGAGAGCCAGGAACCCAGTTAAATCCACAATATCATTAAATGCCCCACGTGCTAGAGTTTCCACTTCACAGAATGGAAAACTGAGGTTTCCCTGTGTTCCAGGATCACAAAGGCAGTGACAGTCAGAGCCAGAATAAAAGCTAAGTGCTTAAACAAGCTGCACAGTTTCCTTTTTATTGGAAAGCCTAACATCGAGCTGATGACCTTTTAAGCTGGAAGCTACTTTGGGGTGGCAGGAATTGTGACTATCCTAGATTTTAGAACCTGAGCTATTAAAAGAAGGGACTATACATGGCATTGAAATGCTTAACTTCTGCCTGCCTCAGTGTCCTTAACTGTAAAATGAGAATCAAAACAGCACTCATCTCACAGGGCTGTTGTAAGAATAAAATAATATTTATAAAATGCTTTGTAAACCTTAAAGCACTGCATAAATCTAGCTATTTCTTAACTCACATCTACATGGTGCTTTAAGTATACAAAGTGTTTTTCTCACCATCCTATTACTTAGAAAATACAAATAATATCTCCATTTTATATTTGAGGATGTTGAGGTTCACTGAGGTGAAAGATCATACAGCTAGTAAAAATTGGAACCAGAATTTGAACCCAATCCTCTTGCCTTCAAGTCAAGCGCTTTTTCTTTTACATAACCAACAATATCTTTCATGTGAAATCTTCAGAAGAAAATTAATTTTAGCCCACTTAAATTAAGTGCATGCTATCAAGCATTCTTAGGATGGAGGAAGAATGTTGCAAGGTTAAAGAAATGCCAGTTGAATGTTGCAATTCCCAAAAGGAAATAAAGGAGGAGTCCACTTCAAACTCTTTAGACTAGCACAGATGGCCCTCCATTAGCTGTCTCTCCACTGCAGCTTGTTGCTCTCCAACATGGTCTTCATAAACCCTCAAGTATTGTAGCTCTATATTTCATTAATACCATACTTTTGATGGTATACTTTCTAAGTCCCTTTTTCTATTCTAAACATATAGAATGTTTTATATATATATATATATATGTATATATGTATATATATATATTTATATATTAACGGTTGATATCAAGAAAGCATTAATTGTTCTAAACTTGTTTTAACATTAAACTTTGATTTTAGGATGCTAGGTCTCTTGATGTATGTGACATATATATATATATATATATATATATATATATACACACACACACACATATGTATATATAAACAGTAACTTTATCTTGATAACTTTATGTCCAATATGTTTTACCTAGAAATATTTGTATTTCCTTTAGTGGTGGTTCTATGTAAACCTTGCATTCAAACTCAAATCTTTTAATCCTTGTTTTTCCTTGCTATACATTAAAATTGTATTCTTATCAAGTCAAAATTTTTATCCCACTGGAGAAAGTTCTCATGGGATGAGGAAGCTGTTTAATATATTTTCCAGGGTAGTCATGCAATGTGATCTCATCCACATAATCAAATTATTGATATGAGATTTTAGTCAAATTTCTTCTTTGACTTGGAAGCCAGTCATCATTACCATCACTATCAACACCATCATCAGCACTATAATTCCCATTATCATCATCATCATCATTCATCTCATTCTGTTCATCTTTTTTATGTAGTTCAGAAAGCAATGGTATTGGGACAAATAGCTTTCTTTTGTATTATCATTTTGAATTTAATTCAGCAAGCATTAACTTCTATTTCCTTAAATATAATTTAAACTTTATTATCCTCCTAGGTGGAGAGAGTAACTGCTTTTTGTAATTGTGCAAAGTAGACAAAGGAGCTAAGAAGGGAATGAGGACAGATGGGCCTTGGCCCCTCCACAGAAAGGAGACTCCTAAAGGAACTTACCAATGAATGGAAGAAGGATCATAGGCCTGATGGAGGGCTATGAGAGGAGGTTAGGGGAATGTGGGAGATTGTTTCAGGGAGAGGAATGAAATGATATAAAACCAGGCTACTTATCAGAGTTAACTGAAAAATCATTCTTAAGGAGCTTGGGTTTACTGATTGACAGATATTACAAGTAAACAGCAGAAACTCAAAATTATTACTGTAAGCTGCAAAAATTTAGTACTTACCAAATACCTTGGTCAAGATTATGTACCAAAAACTTGTTATTTATTCTTCTTAAATGAATAGATGATAAGCATCCATATTGTAAATAAAATCACAAAATGTCTCAAGAAATCACCATATTCACTCTACTGGACCTAGAGCATCACCACAGATAAAACTGTTGCCCCTAATCTTCCTGATGTTACACTGACCGATTAAAATTGAAGAACATCTTTACTAGCTATCTCCATATTACTATGGTAGAAAATGTATGGAATTAAAAAATCACAACTGTATTGGGACAGAATAAAGTATCTATCATCCTATTTGTTCTTTTTGCTCCTGGAATTGTCCCAATGATGCTTTCAGTGAGCCTGTGGAAGAGGAACTCCTGTCTCAACCCTTTCATTTGATTATAAAAAGCAACTATTTTCCCCACCTGATCAATAGTTCACTAAAAATTGAACATTTTTAAAAAAGTAGAATAGCAATCTATTCCAAGATCGTTTTTGTTTGAACTCTTTGATTACAAGTTATCATCTTAATGAATAATAACACCAATGTCATAATAACAATAAGCATTTACATGACACTTTATAATTCACGAAGAGATTTTCATCTGATTTCTATAGTCCTCCTGGTATAGAATACACACAATATTATTTGCATTTTATAGATGAAATAGAAATCCAATAAGGATAGGCGACTTCCATAAGATTATCCAGGAATAAGTGACGGAACCAGGACATGAACTCAGGTCCCCTAAATCTATAGCCAGCTCCATTATAATTCATTGCTTCCCTAATCAACGCTTATTGAAATGAATTGAGTCTTAGAGCTCCTTCTACCTCCCAACTCAGTTTTGAAATTTTATTGATTCTGTCTCTATAATCTTTCTTACATCTATCTCTTCTTTTCCATTCCTATTGCTACTAATCTACCCACTCATTTTATCTCTTATCTGGAATAATATGATAATCTTTTTATTGATCTTTCCATCTCCATTCTTTCCCCTTCCCCCATTCATACTATATATGTGCTAAACTAGTATTTCTGAAGTACAGCTTGGTTCACATCACTCTCCTGCTCAAAGATTTTCAGTGGCTCCACATCACCAACTGAATTAAGTCCAGATTCCTTAGTATTGGACTATCAGGACTTGATTTCCTATAGTTTTCTCCATTCCTTTCAAATATGAACTCTTCAATGTTTGATGAAGTTATCTCTTAATTTCAGCCTATAGGTTTTTGTTCATGCTATGGTTCCTTCTACCTGGACTGACCTTTCAATAACACCAGCTCAAATGCCTCTTTCTTCAATAAAATTCCTGTTCCCATAGCCAGATCTTTCACTCCTTAGTACTTTTATGATTCATACAGCACTTTTCCAAAAGTTTTTTAAATCTGGAATTTTATTTTCATACATGTCATATCTCCCCACTAAGATACAGGAGGGTAGGGAACATGTCCTACTCATTTCTGAGTCTCCCACTTTGCCCATTACCTTTGTTGAATTAAATTAAATATGTTGAATTGAACTCAGGAAACTTATTACTACAACAGGCTCTTAAGAGAGATTGGGAAATATCTGTCCTTGTATTTTTCCCCAATTAATCACTTTTGTTTATGCCTTTTTAACATTATAATAATTTCCCAATGTACTTTCCTCCCCATTAAATTCTCTCTTGCAACAAAGAAAGTTTCAGGAAACTCCAAACAACAAAGTGATTTACATCTTAATGTAATTCTATACCTTTTCATTCTATCCCCATAGTCCCCTACTTCCACATAGTGAGAGAAGAAAGGTATTTTTCCCTTTTTTTTCCTTTCAAAGATGGATCATTGCAGTAAATGTAGATTTTGGCAGCCTTTTAGTGATAGTTTCATTTTCATCATCACACTCATTGTATATATTGTTTCCTTAGTTCTACAATTTTTATTTCACATCAGTTTTTACAAATCTTCCATGTTTCTCTGAATTCTTCATATTTGTTGATTTTTATTGTTCAATAGAAGGGATGACTTGGTAGCACAATGTATAGAGAGCCAGGTCTGGAGTAAGAAAGACTCGTTTTCTTGAGTTCAAATATGGCCTCAGATATTTTTAATGAGTTTAATGTGATCTTAGACATATTACTTAATTGTGTTTGCCTCAGTTTTTTCATTTGTAAAATATGTTGGAAAAGGAATAACAAACAACTTCAGTATTTTTGCCATGAAAACCCAAATGAGTTGTTAAGAATCAGACATGACTGAACAGCAATATGATTCAATGGAATTCTATTTATATATATTCTACTTAACCATTCCTTTGTTGATAGAGACCTTTTTGTTTCCAGTTTTTTCAGCTACCATAAACAATATTTTGGTAGGTATGGTGCCTTTCTTCCTGTATTTGATTTCTTTGGGATGTCTAGGCCCCTATGCCCAGAACTAAGAAGGGTCAAAGGGTGTTAACAGTTCAGTGACTGTTCTAGCATAATTATACACTTTATAAAGAAGAGTAACAATCATCTGACCTGAGTTCCTTTAGTGTAGAACAGGCTGTAACCTGAATGCTAGTTTGGTGATTTCACAGACCTTTGTTTTTACCATTTATCTGAAGCTTCTCCCCCAGCTCCCCCTTCCCAATCTTTTATATGAGCATTCCCACTGCGTTCCATCACCTACTTGTTTACCCAAGTAGATATCCTCCTCCAGTAATATGTGGGGGTGAGGAAGAGAAAAATAGTTTTTATTTGTCCACTTAAAAAGGACTCAGAAATCTTTTTTCTTATCTTTTTCTTCCACAGTGGCCTTTCCAAAATCATTCCCAAAAGTTTTTGAAGTCTACTTTCTTAAAACTTCTCATCCTCCTTTTCTCAGAAACTCAAACCCTATCAATTTTCCATCACTAAACTAGGGTTGCTTTCTGCTCTCCAAACCTTAATTAACTTTCCCCTTGTTTGCAATTGATGGAAAGAACTTATTAAGAGCTTGGTAGTATACAACAGTCCTCAGCTTGGCCCACAGTTGTCATCTACCCATCATTTTGATGTTTATAGAAGAATACGTACAGGATGAGAATTATACAGGATGAGAAGGCATGAATCTGTTCTATCTAATTCATAGATAGAAAGCCCACATTGATGAGCTCAACTAATTTATTCATTCATGCAATAGACATTTATATTAAGGCACATTTTGAATTACTGAAAACAGAGATCCATGAAAAACATCCCTATGAGAACTTGAGATTCTCTGTCCAAGGCATTGGTATGGAAAGAAGCTCCAATTCTCTTAGGATCCCTACACTGGGTAGGATATGGAATAGGGGTAGCACAGTGGATAAAACACCAGCCCTGAAGTCAGGAGGACCTGAATCCAAATCTGACTTCAGACCTTTATTAGATTCGTGGCCCTGGGCAAGTCACTTAATTCCAATTGCTTCAACAACAACAAAAAAGACATTGAACTTGGAAACTGGACACCCAAATTCAAAGCCTAATCATACATGTCAACTGGCTTTGGACAATCATAACCTGCTTTTGCTTTCTAGGTGTGTGAGCTTCCCTGGAGCTTTGTCCTGAGACCTCTCTTATTTCATTAAACTCTATCCATTGATGATTTTATCCTCTCCCATGAGTTCAATTAGCATTTTCCCAAAATCTCTATGCCTAGTCCAATCTCTCTCTAGAACTCAGATTCCATATTCCCAACTACTTCGAAAATATATCCAAGTGGGAGAGACTTAAATCAACTGTTGCTGAGTGAAATGAGCAGAACCAGAAGATCGCTGTACACTTCAACAACAATACTGTATGAGGATATATTCTGATGGAAGTGGAAATCTTCAACATAAAGAAGATCCAACTCACTTCCAGTTGATCAATGATGGACAGAAATAACTATACCCAGAGAAGGAACACTGGGAAGCGAATGTAAATTGTTAGCATTACTGTCTATCTACCCAGGTTACTTATACCTTCGGAAGCTAATAATTAATGTGCAACAAGAAAATGGTATTTACACACATATATTGTATCTAGGTTATATTGTAACACATGTAAAATGTATGGGATTACCTGCCATCGGGGGGAGGTAGTGGAGGGAGGGAGGGGATAATTTGGAAAAATGAATAAAAAAAAAAAAAGAAAATATCTCCAAGTGGATATCCAATATGTCCAAAATAAAAATTACATTTCTCCCAAAACACATCCTTCCTTCAAACTTTCCCATTATCTATCAACAACACTCCTAGTTTTCTAGGCCCCCAGTTTTACAATCTTAGATTCCCTTTTTCTAGACGACTATATCTGATCATTTGCTAGGTATTATCAATTGTACTTCTGCAACCTCCCCCATACATACCCCTTTCTTTCCACTTACACAGCCTTTACCCTTTGTCTCATGGAATATTTGTGTTGACCTGTGGTAGAGCCTTCCAAGCTCATGTTGATCTTATCAGCTACAATTGGACACAGTGCACCTTGAGTCCAGTAAAGTAATGTCATATTGGTCTTCTGAGGATAAAGGACAACTAACCCTTCATATTCTCTCATATGGACCATTGCCATCACATCCTAAATGATTCCTTTTTCCCATCCTCCTCAATCCATCCTTCTTGCACTTACCAAATTGATATTCCTAAAACACAGATATGATTATGTCACCCTTCTACTAAAACATCATTGATGGTTCCTTATTACTTCCAACTAAGAACTCAGAAATCTTTTCCTTTTATCTTTTTCTTTCCTAGGAACCTTTCCAAAATCTAAGTGTTTTAAAGTCTAACTTCTTAACAATTCTCATCCTCCTTTTTTCAGAAACTCAAACCCTATCAGTTTCCCATCACTAAGCCAGGCCTTCCCTTCACATACATGGCTACACAAACTGGTCTACTGACTATTTCCATTTCTTAATCTTAATGTTTTGCATAGATAGTCCCCAAGTCTAGAATGAATTCAAAAGGTTTTGAGTTGGAAGCCGGAATTGGGGCCAGCTCCTACTGACTTGAGAGAACCAATTGTTAAATTTTACATTTACTTTGTGGAAGTTGGCAAATGCTACAAATTGGGGCTTGATTTGTTGTTTGGTTGATTGTTTAGACTTAAAGAAATGATGAAGATAATATTAAATATGCAGATCAAAATGTATTCAGTATACATTTCCCCAGGAGAATTGGTTGTTAAATATTTACTAGCACACCCCTGACTGGAAGTAGTTAGAGTTCACCCTAATTTGAGGAAACTGGGACCCAGAAAAGTTAAGTGGTTGTCCAGTTATACAAATATGAAGGACATGTCTCAGCTGTCTCAACACACTGGTCCCTGGGACCTGCCCACCCTGGAACATCTCTCCACCATTAACCATTTTTGCCCATTCCAGAGTTGCTCCTAGGACCTTTATTTGGAAGATCCAGGCCAGTCATCCTTTATTCTGGATCCAGTTCTACTTCTGATTTTCCAGACTTTGGCACAATATCCTGCTCACAGGTACTTTCCCCTCATTCACTCTACTTCCTTTTCAGCTCTCTTTTGTCTGTTGTCTTCCTTCACAGTGTATAAATTCCTTGAGAGCAGAAACTGTCTTTCTATTTTCTTGTATTTGTCTCCCCATTGCATAGCACAGAGCCCCAGTACACAATAAGCACTTTATAAATGTTTGTTGCCTTGCTTTGTTCACCTTCCTAACTCAAAATTTAGTGTTTGAATCAATATACTGTATTGTTCTCACCTTATCTCATCCTACACCCTTCCAGAATCATCTCATGTGACATCTTCCTTAATATGTAATAATTATGCTTTTATATACTTTGGAGTTATTTCTCTGTATACATGCCATATTCCACCAGTAGAACATAAGCTTCTTGAGGGCAGAAATTCTTTTGTTTTATGTCATTATATCTCCATTGCCCAATATAATGCCTAACACAGGAGATGCTTCATAAATTTTTGTTGAATTAAATTGAATAGAATCTCCCCTCCTCTGGGTCTGAGTTTCTCCATTTGTAAAATGTAAAATAAAAAATTTGTTAAATGAAAACTAGATGATTTGTAAGGTCATTTCTAGCTATAACATTCTGTGACATCAAGTCTCATCAAGTGTGTAACTCTCTCACACACAATCTTTTGGTTGAAAAAGGGTTTGGGGGACTATTCATCTAGTCCTGTCTCCCTCCCACCATAGGAATGCTTTGCAGATGCTCATTAGCCTGTGCTTGAATGCCTCCAGCGATCAGCATCTCCCTCCTGATTGAGGGATCATGTTCTGTTGTTGGGCAGCTCTTCTTTTTACAAAGTCTTTTCTAATCTTGAGCTGAAATCTGTCTCCTGGCCTTTTCTGGGAACACAAAATTGGTGTATTCTTTCTTATTTGGGCATGAAAATCAGTGGGGAAAGGGGGAGGGATGAGAAGGCCCTATGAAATCTAGTCATGTGGGTTTGAAGAACTACAAGATTCATTACAATCCTTAAAAATCTATGATAGCACGGACAACACAGCCAGTCCAAGTGGCATTTTAGATACTCAAAAGCCTATTGTGGAACAGAGAAAAACTAAAAATGTCTAGGTTTTAAAAAAGGGTTAAATTTCCAGAAAGAAGAGTTGGTAGGTGTTATTTTTTGTCCTTCTTGATGCCCCAAACCTGATTCAGGGTCACCTTTGCTCCTTGGATTTCAAACTAAGGGGGAAAGAATGAAAAGTACGAGGTAAAGGTTGAAAGTAGGAATGAAGCAGTAGGAAAAGAGGTGAAGAGAGGGCAAGAAGACAGAGGGGAGGGCTTGGGTAAAAAAGGAAGGAGAGAGGGAGGAGAGAGACAAACAGAAAAAGAGAGAGGGAGAGGGAGAGAGAGAAGAGAGAGAGAGAGAGAGAGAGAGAGAGAGAGAGAGAGAGAGAGAGAGAGAGAGAGAGAGAGAGAGAGAGAGAAGGGGGGAGGGAAGGAGAGAGGAAAGGAGGGAGGGAGGGAGGGAGGAGAAAGAGACAGACAGAAAGAAAGAAAGACAGAGAGAGAGGAAGGGAGGAAGGGAGGGAGGAAGAAACAGACAGAAAGAGACAGAGGGGGGGAGACAGAGAGAAAGAAAGAGAAAGATAGAGATATATATAGAGAGAGAGTGGGAGGGAGGGAAAAAGGGAGAGAAGGAGAATAAGTAGGAAAAGGGGCGTGAATGAGGGGAAAGAGAGGTGTGTGAAAGAGACAGACTGAGAGAGTGAGGAGAGATGAGGTGTCTGGAGGTGGGAAAGAAGGAGAAAGGACCCACAGGAGAGTCAGGAAAAGAGAGGAAGAGGGAGAGACCCAGAAAGCATGTGTGAGAGTCAGAGTGAGAGAGGGGGGCCTCTTTGATTCCATGTGCCTCATACCAGACACTGTCTAGACTGTAGCAATTATTGTCAGCTCAGAACACCCAGGCACTGCCATTTCAGCTGAAAGGGAGCTTAACAAAGAGGGGGGGAAAGAAAGGAAAACACACACATAACCTTGCTAGTAGAGCCAAGCTTTTTGCAGTTGGAGGGTTCTCCTTCCCTTACCCTGCCCCCCATTTCTGTCTCTGGGATAAAGACTGGTACAACTTTCCCCCTGGGAGGGGTGGGGGAGAATCTACCGAGCATTAGAGAAACATTTTATAGCTTGACCAATGCTACAGCTTAGCTTGTTTGATAAGGAAAATATTTCTCCCCTAAATGCTCAGAGGGTGAAATAAGAGCTGCTCTCCAAAGGAAGGTGTTTTCCTGAAAACCTCAGAGGGAGGTTTCATGACACTCCCTGCCTTCCTAGGCTGGAGGAGGAGGATTCCACCCCTGGACTATCAGGTAGGGAAGGAATCACTGAGGAGCAGAATGATAGAGGTAAATAGGAGGTCAGGGCATTAGTCCAACCATCAGTCTTTATAGATGAGGAAAATGGACCTAAAAAAAAGTGATTTGCTCAAGCCCTCATTAGCATTCATGACAGAACTTGAATCCAGAACCTAGATCTCCTGATCCCAGTCCAGTTTTACAGGCACATTCATTCATCCCGTCATTTATTCATTCATCTAATTGTTACATGTCTACAATTTGCATGGCTGTCACTATGCAGAGGTAATTGAGATATGGTCTTCGCCCTCATATGCTATATTCCAGAAAATGATTTCAATAACAACTACAACATGGACACCCTAGAATCATTGATTTGTGGATATTTAGAGATGAAAGGAATTTTAGAGTCTAGCTCTCTCCTTTTACAGAGGATGCAAACAAGACCTCAAGAAGGGAAATGGCTTGCCCAGCATCACCCAGTCACTCATTTTAGAGATAGGACTTGAACTGGATCTGCTGATGCTCAGTATTCTTTCTACTGGTTGAGACTTCCTCTATTAGAGATTTATTCATTTTTCTTTTGAAAGTTTTTTCTGGTCTTCAAGATTTAAATTCTGTGGCATGAAACATTATGTTTCTCTTTCCAGTGTTCTCTTCATTACATATGCAGAAATTATTACATATTATATACAATGGTTATATATTATATCATGTATATCTTAAATCTCATAATCATATGTTACATATCTTATTATATATATTTATATATATATATATATACATATATATATATATATGTTGGAAGAGACAAAATGATAGTAAGAATTCAGTCAAGAAGCAACATTTTGAGGGCCCTTGAAGGAAGGTATTTAAGATACCCATACTGAGAGTACCAAGTTCTCCCTCAGGATGCTGATCCTCTGGAAGAATGAGCCAGATATAGGTGCAACTTGCCACTTACAGAGACTCTGCAGCACCCAAGGAATTATTTGTGTTGAGGATGTCTTTAGGGACTGTGGTCTGGAAGCTGGTAATGGACTTGAAAAAAAGTGAGTGAGAGGGGGCAGAAACTAACTATGTACTCTTGGGAGTTCACACTTACCTCCACTTCTAACAGAGCTCCTACATGGAAGAGAAACTGAGTCTGAGAATGGAACCAAAAAATCAGAGGAAAGAGGTGTGAGGGCAAGATTAGAAGCAAGAAGAAAAGGGGGTGGCACATAGATCAGAAGGAGCTGCAGAAAAAAGAGTTCTGATCCCTTTATTTTTCATTTTCTCTTCTGCTTTATTCTTTTTTTCTTGTCTCCATTCCCACTCCCACTCTCCCCATTTCAGTCTCTTTCACTCTCCAGTTCTTTAAAAAATTTTTTTTCAGTCCCTGTGCTCTCAGTTCTTGTCTCCTCCTCTGTCTCCCAGTGGAACTTATTTCACTGGAGAAAAACTTTTAGGAGGAAGCTGCTCAGGCTGAGACAGGTTTTCATTTAAAAGTGACACCACTTGCCTGAGTGAGCACTACCACCACTACTACTTCCTCCTCCTCTTCCTCCTCCTCCTCTTCCTCCTCCTCCTCTTCTTCTCTTTCTTCTCTCCTCCTCTTCTTCTCTTTCTTCTCTCCTCCTCCTTCTCTCCTCCCCCTTCTCCTTCCTTCCTTTCCTCCCTCCCCCCTTTCCCCCAGTTCTGCTAACAATTCAACCTGCTAAACCCATAGAGTGAGGATACCAGTCAAAGAGCTATGAGAGAAACCTCCCCACCCCCAATCCCAGTCTCAGGCCAAATTTTTCAGTCCTGTTCTTACCAGGGAGGAAGTCTCCTGCTGCAGACATTCCTGTCCACACACTCTCCTGATTCAGGTGAATGATAAACCTGATACCCTAGCATGGAGCAGCTGTTACCACTAGTGGATTCATTAGCATTGTAGAGAAGCACGATCTAGGCATGAAGCCTGTGAGTGAGGGGAGAGGAAGAGAAATACAGAAAGATACAGAGACAGAAAGAGACAGGGAGAAACAGAGAGAAACAGAGACAGAGAATCACGGGCAGAGAGAGACAGGGAGAAACAGAAACAGAGGGAAAAAGACAGACAGAGACAGAAACATAGCAGATAGAGAGTCTGAGGCAGAAACAAGGACAAAAGCAGAGAGAGTCAAAAACAGAGACAGAAATAGAAACAGAAAGACAGAGACAGAGAGAAACAGGCAAAGGCAGAAAGTCAGAGGCAGAGACAAGGACAAAATGAATACAAGGGATAATGTTATAAAAAAATTACTCATGTATATATACTGTCAAAAATTTTTGTAATTATAAAATTAATTTAAAAAATTAAAAAAATAAAAAAAAAAAAAACAGAATCAGAAAGAGAAAGACAGAGACAAACAGAGAGCCAGAGACAGAGGTAGAATCAGAGACAAAGTCAGAGACAAAGAGGCAGCGGCAGAGGCAGAGACAGAGACAGAAATAGAAACAAAAACAGAGACAGAAGCAAAGAAAGAGTCAGAGACAAAGACAGAAACAGAGGGAGCCAGAGACAAAGAGACAGAAATAGAAAGACAGAGAGAAAGAGAAACAGAGACAGAGACACAGAGAGAAACAGAGACAGAGGTAGAAGCAGAGACAGTCAGAGACAAATAGAAACAGAAAAACAGAGACAGAAGTAGAGAAAGAATCAGAGAGACAGACAGACAGAGACAGAAGCAGAGAAGACAGTGAGAAAGCTTGAGAGCGACCTCATTAAAATGCACTAGAGAAATACCATTCGGACCCAGGGGATAAAAATCGGAGGGATCCGGAAAGACACCTTCTCAAAAGAATTCAGAAGACAGGGACCTACACTGACTTAGAGGAGGAGTTCAGTATTTAATGCAGGGAGGAAGAGACCAAACCGGGAAATTCTCGGAGGGACAGCAGGGCTCTAGGGAGAAGCAGACCGGAATGAAATCGAATTCCATTTCATGTGGAAACTGGGTATTGTTTTGAAGAAGCAGCGAGCCTTCCAATTTAGGAATGGGGGACATACAGCTCCCTATCACTCACCTTTGCACAAGTGAGACTAGCTCGGGAATGTCATGTGTAGGTCCAAGAGGATTGTTAAATAGCGGGGCAGAAAGATGGGGGGGGGGTGAAGGGGGCGGAGGAATGGGACCAAACGTGTAAGAAGGGGGATTCCAAGAGTATATCCTTTGCCCTTCTCCAATTACCCTTCTCTTGGTCTCTTAGAAAGGTCAGGACTTCCATGTTATTATTAACCAGCTCCTCTTTATTTATTAACCCTTTTTGAGAAATCCAGTTCCTCTTGTCTGATGGGAAATGAGTGGGTCCAGTATCCCTCAGACTACATGTGTCCCATCATGGCATTGATTAACAGAGGGCTAGCTTGCCTCTGATGGCTAAGCAGTCTTTGTAGCCAGAATTTCCCTCCTGGAGCCTATCCCCTCACTCTCCATCCTGTTCTTTTTGAATCTCCTTTAACCTCAGCCTCCCTAAGGCAGGAACAGCTGCATCTCATAACTACTATTTATCTGCTAAATTATAAGATCCTTGAAGGCAGGGATGGCATCTTCCTCATTATCCCCCTATGGCACCTCGAACAGCATTCAGTACATAGTTGGGGCTCAGTCAGTGAATGAATGCTGATATGCTGACAGAACACCCTTTTAGCCTGCTCCCTATGAAATGCCATTCTAAGGCAGAAAGTCCCCCAAAAATGCCATGCTGGATGAGAGTGGTATTCTATCTTCCCATGGCAATAAGGCGATGTTTTGTGGGAGGTGGCAGCTGCTTTCTGTGAAATTAATGATAACAATAATAACTACTCACACTTACATTGCACTCCAGGATTTGCAAAGCTCATTACAAAATTCTCTCTTTGGCTTTCCTCATGGCAGTTCCCATTTTACAGTTGGGGAAACCAAGGCATGGAGAGATTAAATATAGGCAGCTAACTACAACAGTCAAACAGGACTGAAATGACTGAATGCTCATGACAAAAACCTGGCTTACTAGGGGATGGCTTACTAGAGAAAAGCTTTGATTCTACATTGTTCACCCTTTCCCAATCCAACATTTTTTTTGGCTTCCCAGGAAATCTGATTCATCTTCCAGAGGTCATGAACAGAGAGGAAAATCCATCCTGGAGTATACTGGGTCCAAATCTGGGCAAAAACAGGTGAATGTTCCTGCTATCTAGGGGTCAGGCAGCCCAATTCAAGGTCCAGTGAGAGAACCAAAACTTAAAAAGTTAACAAGCATGAAATCTTGTGGGGATTTATAGGGAGGAGAAAGGAGAGGATGAAAAGAGAGAATAATAAATGGAAAATCAGGGTTGTGGTACCAGGTCAGGCTATCCTTAATCTTTGACTCAGTGTGTCTAACTAAAGGTAGTTCTTGCCAGCAAGATGACCCCTCTGTAACACATGACCCATACACAGTGGGGAGAAGATTTTGATCGACACCCGATGATCTTGGCTAATTAGCTTGACCCCACTCTTCCCCCCCTCCATGTACTCGCAGATTCCTATAAGACAGCAACATTGGCTTTTTCAGGAATTTATCTAAGTCTTTCTTTGACTTTTTATATTCAGGCAGAGCTATCTCTTGTGGGTAATTAAACACCCATGAGTTAGTCCCCCATTGTATAAAGCCAAACTTTATCTTATTTGTCCTAAAATGACCTCTTTCAGACTTCAAGAGAGCCTTCCTTATTTCCAAATATTCCCAAGTCTGGAGGATCATAAGTGAGAAGAGGCCTCAGAGACCATCTAGTGAAATTCCTTCTCAAAATCACCAATCCACCAACAGTAGCTCTAAAGTATAGTCACCTAGATCCTGCTTAATCACTTTAGTGAGGGGAAGGGCACCTTGCCAAGCACCTCGCTCTCATTTTGGACAGGATCATAGTGAGGAAGAGTTCCTCTGTATTGAGGGACTTCCATGTTCTCTTAATTAGATTACAAAATGGGAGTTGGAAGGGACCATGGCTATTATCTAGTCTAATTTCCTTAGCATCTAGTGTACTCCTGGCCAAATCAGATCACACCCTTCCTACTCCTACTTGTACCAGAGCAAGTCCAATCCCCCTTTCTCAGGAAAACCCTTCCAATACTGAAAAGACAGATCCTGAGCCCTGTAAGTTTTTCTCAGGTTAAATAACCTTAGTTTCTTGCACTTAACTTCCCAAGGGTATGGCACGGTTACAAGTCCCCTCACCATTCTGGCTGCCCTCCTTTGGATATACTCCAGCTTGTCAGCATCTCCTATAAGATATGAACGAGTATGTGCTAACCTTTCTCATCCTTCTGTGGATTTTTATGGAGCAGCTCTCTATTACCTCGTCTCCCTTTCCAGGCTAAAGAAAGTGAATAGTGGGTGAGTTTTTGAACACGAGATGGCTCCAAGGCAGGAAATATGAACACATTTCTTTGATCCCCTTGAGCCAGACTTTCTGCATCCAAAGACATGGCAAGGAGAACTACACAGACCAAGGCCCTCAGCCAGGATAGGCTTTCCTCATTTGGGCTCCATCCAGCTCCAGCTCCAGTCGCCCTGATCTTTATCTTGCCACTGGATCCAGATGGCTCTGAAGTAAGCAGTAAGGCGAGTAAGGCAGAGCCCTCCCTCACCTAATCGAATTCATTTGTGGTTATGGTCCTCTTCCAGAATGAAGGACAAACAACTCCCAGGGGCTGTTGTGAACCCACTGCAAATCTAATCTAAGAAGTAGGAGGAGATGAAATGCACTAGACTAGGAATACAATAAAACAACAATCACTGGAAAACCTATCCCTGTCCTCAAGAAGCTGACATTTGACTAAAGGAATACAACAATTACACGAATAAATAAATACACGATCATTCAAGGGGGGATTGTGGAATCTCCAGGGTCTGATCCGAAATCAGGGCCATGCCAGTACTGTCATATGAAATCAAATTGGCTAGACTACAGGACTTGAGGTCAGGAAGGCCAAATTCAAATTCTTCCTCAGACCCAAGCTGTGTAACTGTGAGTAAAGAAGGTGATGGTTTGGGGAAGGAGGAAGAATAAGGCTGGGCTCTGTGATATAACTCAAAAAGTTTGAGGGGTAGACCTAAACACAATCATTGCACCCATCTAAAAGGGCTGTTGTGAGGATTAAATGAGATTATATATATTAAGTGCTTTACAAACCTTAAAATGCTACATAACTGTTAATTTTTCTCTCAAGGCCTAAGTAGTACAATACATGCTTGATTTCTCCCTTCCCTTGTAACATGAAAAAGAATTTTCTTTATCACATATCTTACAAGTGATAATCTTGTAATCCAGGATCTTTTCACAAGAGCAACAAAAGGATACCTAAATTGACCAGAAGACAGGGAAGACTAAAAAGTGAGATCTCAGATCTGTCTATATCACTCAAAAAAATCTTGCTTAAAAAATCTTCATTGGCTCCCTATTGTTTCTAAGTTAAAACCAAAAAAAAATTCACTTTAACATTTAGATATCCAAATCTGTCTCCAACCTACCTTTCATTCTATTTCTTATTATTCCCTTTCACGTCTTCTCTATTCTAGTCAAACTGGTCTACTGCTCATTTCTTCTATTGGATATCTCATGTCTAGTTTCTATTCTTTCCTTGTGGTAGAATACCCTCCTTCTTCACCTCTGCCTCTTAGAATCTCTTGATTCCTTCAAAAGAAGCCAACTTGCCACTTCCTGTGCAAAGTGTATCCTGATCTATCCAGTATTTACCTCCTCTTGAAACTGTGGAGACTTTGTATTTACTTTAATCTGTATATGTTTAATTTTTAGCAGAATGTAAGCACCCTGAGTGTAGGAACCCCCTCCTTTACAGGATGATTTTAAAGAAAATGTTTCTAGAATCTCAAAACAGTATATAACTATGGTCTATTATTTTCATAGAAAAAGGGAGGAAAATATCAAACATTTATTGGATGCCTGTGATGTAAGGGGCACTGTGCTAAGAGCTTTACAAATATTATTTCATTTGATCGTCACAATAACTCTATGAAGTCAGTGTTATTGTTATTCCTTTTTTTACAGTGTAGGTAACTGAGGCAGACTGATGTTAAGTGACTTGCCCAGTATGTGTCCAAGGTGGGATTTGAAGCTAAATCTTCTTGATTCCAGACCCAGCCCTCTAATACATTGTACCATATAGCTGGAAATTGGGAAGTTTGAAAGCACGACACCTGGAGTCAGAGACCCTGAGTTCAAATTCCAGTTCTGTCATTTATTACCTGTGTAAGCCTGAGTGAGTCACTTAAAACTGCTTAGGTTGTTTCCTCATTTGCTAAATAAATGGATTGGACTAGAGCATGAGACAGCTTTCCAGCTTTATTATAGAATGTGAAAGAAGAATTCTGTGAAATAATATTGGAAGGTACATTGGAGCTAGATTGTGGTAGTTCTTAAATGTCAGGACAGGCAAAGGGGAGCCACTTAAGGCTTTTGAGCAGTGGGATAATAGTCAGAATTAAGCTTTAGGAAGATTATTTTGGCAGTTCTAGGAAAGACAGAGGCAATCTGAAAGCAATGAGAAGGCAATTTCAGTGGTCCAACTGAACGCTCCCTTTTTGCCAGAGCAAGGAATGGAACTGAAAGGCCTTGGATATTGGCTCTTAAGATTGTACATGATGGAGGGGGAGTCCTTGAGCCCAAACTGGCAAGAGATGTAATGTAGAGTGAAAGGAGAAGGAAATTAAGGCTCTGAGGCAGTCCCTTCCCTCCTTCAAGCATTTATTAAGCATTGACTATGTGTAAGACTTCAACTATTGACCTCCAAGAGCTGCCCCAATCCAGAGATTTTCCTTGAGATTTTTACTGCAAATTAAAAGGAGGAAAACTTATTCATATGACCAAAGGGATCAGGAAGGCTTGGGAAAGGATGTAGGCTGCTTCTTTTGGGGACCTTCAAGAGATGATGATGAATTATTCTTAAACTGTTTTTCTGGAGAAGTTCTCCTGGATACACAACCAACTAGAATTTGGGGGGAGGGGAGAGGAGGAATGGAAAAATCCCAGGCTTCTAAATCTAGACTTTGAAAAGGCCTCAGATACCATATACCCTCACCTCCTCATTTTATAGTTGAGAAAACTGAAGTTCGGAAAAATCAAGTGATTTTTCCCAAGATCACATAGGTGGGTAGTGATAGAACTGAAATTTAAACTCAGGTCCTTTTGCTATAAATCCAGCCCTGTTTTCAAGGTTTCTAAGGTCCTAGCTCTCACTCCCACTAATAGTTGAACAAGTAATTTCCTCTCAGGAATTTGTGGCCAAAGAAAAACTGAAACTCATAATTGAACACAAAATAGATAATTGTAATTATATTAAGTTTAAAAGGTTTTATATAAACAAAAGCAATACAGCCAAGATTAGAAGGGAAGCAATAAACTGGGAAAAAAATTTTTCCTTCAAGGGTTCTTATAAAGGCCTCATTTCTAAAATATATAAAGAATTGACTCAAATTTATAAGAATTCAAGCCATTCTCCAATTGATAAATGGTCAGAGGATATGAACAGACAATTTTCAGATGAAGAAACTGAAAATATTTATAATCATATGAAAAGGTGTTCTAAATCACTACTGATCAAAGAAATGCAAATGAAGACAACACTGAGGTACCACTCCACATCTCTCAGATTGGCTAGGATAACAGGAAAAGATAATGACAAATGTTGGAGGGGATGTGAGAAAACTGGGACACTGATACATTGTTGATGGAGTTGTGAATTGATCCAACCATTCTGGAGAACAATTTAAAACTATGCCCAAGGGGCTATCAAACTGTGCATACCCTTTAACCCAGCAGTGTTCCTATAGGGCTTATATACAGGGAAAAGGACCCACATGTGCAAAATATTTGTGGCAGCCCTCTTTGTAGTGGCCAGAAATTGAGTGGATGTCCATTAGTTGGAGAATGACTAAATAAATTGTGGCATATGAATGTTATAGAATACTATTGTTCTGTAAGAAATAATCAGCAGGATGATTTCAGAGAAGACTGGAGAGATTTGCATGAACTGATGCTAAGTGAAGTAAGCAGAAGCAGGAGATCATTGTACATGGCAACAACAAGATTATATGAAGATTAATCTTGATGGACGTGACTCTTTTCAACAATGAGATGACTGAGGCCAGTTCCAATGATTTTGTGATGATGAGAGCCATCTACACCCAGAGAGAGGACTGTGGGAATTGAGTGTGCATCACAACATAGCATTTTCACTCTTTTTGTTGTTCTTTGATTGCATTTTGTTTTCTTTTTCATTTTTTCTTTTTCATCTCATTTTTCTCTTGCAACAAGATAATTATATAAATATGTATACATATATTAGATTTAACATATATTTTAATGTGTTCGACAAATATTGGATTACTTGCCATCTAGGGGAGGGGATGGGGGAATGGGAGGAAATTTGTAATACAGCTTTTTGCAAGGGTCAGTGTTGAAAAATTATCCATGCATATGTTTTGAAAATAAAAAGCTTTAATGAGAAAAAAGTAATTTCCTCTCTCTGGACCTCCTGTTCATAGGATCATAGATTTGGAACTGAAAGGGACCTTAGACAGTATTGATTCCAACCCCTTCATTTTACAGCTGAGAGAATTGAGACACATTCAAGTTAAGTGACCTGTCCAAGGTCTCTTAGCTATTGAGTATTTGAGGCAGAATATGAATTCCAAGTCCAGTGCTCTAACCCTTACAACATGAAGGGGGTACCAATGTTTAACCATTCGATGTCTGACTCCTGGAAAAGAAGGGAAGAAACTTCTTCTCATGAGAGGCAAAGTCTGTTGGCCACATCGTCAAATGTTCTTCCTCAGGGGTAGGAGCCAGAATCATGAATCAGAAGGCAAAAATGTTTCATCCCAAATGTGGACCGTGGCAAGGCTCTCTGCTCCCTCGAGGTCTGCATATTCTATCCCTGGCATCTGTTCTCTGGGTTCTGGACACTGCAATCTAGAATATCATATGCATTGAATAAATATAGTCACCAATCAAACTGACAGGACAGGGTAAAGGACCCTGTGCTCAAAGGCTTTTTTAGGATAATTTTGTTGTCTTTCTCTTTTTCCAAACTTGGGGAACATTAAGCATTCTACAGACCAAACTACTATTTCAAACTTCCAGAACTCCATCTTGGAGACGAATACCAGAAACAGCTTGTGGGAGGGTATAGATCTCTTTGTGACATCAGCCTCAAAAGGTTCTAGGTATTAAAAAGAGTGTTGTATGGTACAGTGAAGAGAACGTTGAACTACATGATAGGAAGTCTGGGTTCTAGTCTCAAATCTGTCCCTAATCTTGGATGTGTTACTCCCCTTCCTTGGACCCCAGTTTTATGAGATGAGGGGGGTGAACTAGACCTCTGAAGTCTCTTCCAGCTGTGGTTTCTTGGACATCGGCACACTGAAATGGCCAGAGTGCTGGGCTTAGAGTCAGAAAGACTTGGCTTCAAGATTTAGCTCTGACACTTAGTAGCTGTGGGGTCCTCTGTTCTTCCCCAGGTCATTTTCTCACACTGGCTGCACATTCCTCCTTTCCCTATCTCAACCTCTTGATGAACTAATTCAATTCTGTACAGTCATCAATTCTTGAATCTCTTGTCCTCTTAACCCAGTCATGCCTTGTCAAATTCCAAAGCTGGATTTCTTCTAATCTCCATCTCTTTTGCTCCTATTCACATGCTACCAAATGGAGATAGAAGAAATCATGAAACCATATTGACTGGGTCCACTACAAATTTATGTTAACTAATCTTAATTGGATCTCATTGTAGGAAGGCAGTCATGATACCCTCCCTAATTTATTCACTATCCCATTCACCCCAACAGCTGCTCCATGCCTTCTGGTCTCTCTCCAGCCTTTCATAGCATACCTCTCTCCCCAGCCTTTCACCTGAGGACCTTGCTTCATGCTTCACAAAATAGAATCTATATTCCAGGAGCTCCTTCTCCTTCCTCCCTATTCTTATTTTCCTCAAACACCATCCCAACTTTCTATCCCTTCACTCCTGTCTTGAACAAAGAAGTAGCCCCTCTTGCCAGAGATATGATCTCATCTTATTTCATCTTCTCCAACAGATTTCTCCCCTTATCATCCATACTTGCTCTCTCATCTTCAATCTTCCCTTTTCTGCTGGTTCCTTCCCAGCTGCCTACAAATAAATGCAGATATCCTCCATTCTTAAAAGCCTTCTCTTAATCTGACTATTCCTCCTCTGTTCCATGAGTTCCACGTCCTCCCCTTCCTAGTGCTTTCAATTCTAAGCTTCTCACTGTCTTCTTAATCTCTGCAATTTTTCCTTTTAACATTATTAGTTCAACTGAAATAGTTCTCTCCAAACAAACTAGTCATTCCTCAATTGCAAAATCTAGCAATCTCTTCCCAATTTTCATCCTTCTTGACCCCTCAGCAGCAGTAACACTGTCGATCAACTTCTCCAGAATATTTTCTCTTCTCTGGGTTTTTGTGACACTGCTCTCTCCTATCTGTGTAACTACTCATTAGTCCTTTTCACTGATTCTTCATCCAGGTCATGCCCACCTGGGTGTCCCCCAAGGCTCTGTACTTTGGCTTCTATTTTTGCTCTGTACTATCTCACTTGGTGATCTCACCAGCTCCCATGGGTTTAATTATTATCCATGTGCAAATAATTCCCAGGTCTCCAAATCTAGCTTTAATGTCTCTGCTGAGAGCTAGACCTGCATTACCAACTGGTTTTAGATACCCCAAACTGAAAATTTTGTAGCCACCTAAAACTCTACATAGCCAAAATTTACCCCTGTTCCTAACTTCCCTGTTCTATCTAGATTACTCCATCTTCTGAGTCACCTAGTCCCACAATCTCCATGCCACTGTTGACTCCTAACTCTCATTCACTTTACATGGCCAACCCAGTGCCAGTTCTTCTTTCTTCTTTTTTAACATCTGTTCCATTCATCTCCTCTCTACAAATACAGCCATTATTCTCAATCATAGCTTTTTAATTTTTATTTTCTCTTAAATTTCATCATTATTATTAATTTTTAAAAATATCTTCCCAGTTACATTTAAAACTGTTTTTTACATTTGTTTTAAAAACTTTGAGTTTCAGATTCTCTCCCTTATCCTTACCTCCAATTAAAGAAGCACATGTGAAGTTAAAACCTCAGAATTGTTTTTTAATATGCATTTCCCTCATGCTTAGTGAGTTGGAGCATTCTTTCTTATGTTCATGTGTGTAAGCAATCAGGATTAAGTGACTTGCCCAGGGTCACATAGCTAGAAAGTTTCTGAGGATAAATTTGAACTCAAAGGTCTTCCTGACTGTAGGCTAGTACTTTATCCAGTCCACCAACTACCTGCCCCTTGTAATATTTGTCTAAATAGTCTCAGTTCTGATCCATCTTCTAGTCAGATGCTCAGATTTTTTTTTTCTAAAGTGCAGGTCTGATCATGTCATCTCCCTACTCAATAAATTTCAATACTTCCCAATTACCTTTATAATTACATTTAGAGTTTTCTGTTTGGCATTTAAAATTCTTCTTAACCTGGCCTCTTCTTACCTTCCCAGTCTTCTCCCCGTATTTTTTTTTTGTCCTGTACAATTTAGCTTCACTGAACTACTTGACCTTCAAACATGACTCTCCATCATTCCCATCTCCATATCTTTGTACTGGATGTCCTCTTCTCAGTTTTTATTGCTACCTCTTAGCTTTCAAAGTTCCAGATATTTACATGTTATCTCTCCCATTAGAAAAAAAAGCTCCTTGAGAGCATGGACTGTGACGACCTTTTTATTGACTGACTGTCTGAGCAAGTCATTTAACCTCTTGGGAAAGTCATTTAACCTCTTGGAGCCTCAATTTCCTCATCTGTAAAATAAGAAGATTGGAGTAGATGACCTCTAAGGTTCTTCCTCATCTATGTTTATATCCTTATTATCTATGATTCTAAGATCCCTTGATCGCTGGCTTCACTTGTTAGGGATCTACCATTTCAAAATTGACTAAGAATCTCTTGGAATCTATTTTTTCAACCCGTATCACTTCTTGAGACTCAGAGTTCCAAAAGTTTACTACCCAATACCCACTATGGTAAAAATTAAATTTACTTTGAAAACTGGACTCATTGAAGGTTCCAAGAGAGCTCCTCTAAATCTCCCCCTCTTTTTCTGGGGGGAAAGAAAGAAGGGGAGAAGTCCATCTGCAACCTATTCTTACTCTTTGTGACTATAGATTTTGTACACATATACATCTGCCCAGCCTTTGTCTTCCTGTCTGTATCCAAAGCCAGAAGACTACTGGAAGCTCCTTCTTCCTACTCAAAGAGTGCCATGTGCTTCCATTGCTTAAAAGGAATGTTGAGGTTTTTTTCCTGAGGCTGCTTCTCAGGAGAGTATGGTCGATGGGGGCTAATTCTATTGGGAGATTATTTGATGCAAGAATGATGCACAATTCCTCACTATTTGGTGAGCAATAAAGAGGACAGTGTTCTCTTCCTGTTTGTATCATCAGCTAAAGGCTCAGAATAATGTTGTTTAGGATTCATCCATTCAGCAATGTACCTCCTATTAGCAAGGTACTGTGCTAGGCATTGGGCATGTAAAAACCAATAAAGAAAAAACAGTTCCTGCCCTCAGGGTGCTTATATCTTACTGGAATCATACAAAATGTAAATAAGGGAAGGCAAAACATTTTAGAAGTACAGTGCTCATTCCAGATAGCAGCAACTCAACTGAGGCACCCCAAATAATGAGTCCTCTGATTCTGGCTCCCAGGCAGTGTCTGACTCTTAAAGACAAACAACACTCTAAGAAGATTTGGTTTTTGAAGGATTTGAAAGAATGTCCAGTTTTTTTTTTTTTGTTTTGTTTTGTTTTGTTTTGTTTTTTTTAGCCATTGTGATCACAGTGATTGGAACCACTATAAGAAGCAATTGGGTTTCAGGCCAGGACCCAAGGAGAAATGCAGCCATTTAAAGCATTTCTCACCTGCCAGACACTCCTACTCAGCCTATTCTGGGGCCAAAAAAGTGTTTTTTTATTTCTCAATGTTAGCTTCTTACTTCTCCCCTTCTCTTTCTGTCACTGTCTTCTTATGTCCCATCTCTATTTTTTTTCCTTGCTATTTTTTCCTCGGGCCCCTTTTATTTCCTATTTACCTACTCATTTCTTTTTTCTTCTTTTTGCTCATTTCTCCATATCCCTTCTCTTCTGTCTTCTATCTGCCTTTCTCCCCTTCTCTTTCTAGCCCTTTTCCTTTCTCTCTCTCCCTCTCTCCCTTGTCTCCTTCCTTTCTTCTTCCTGGGTTAAAAATAATCAAGTTTCTGGGAAGCAGCAGCTCCTGCTGAGTCTCCCTCCCTACACTTCAGAGCCCCTGAGAATAGCTTTCTGCAGTTCTCAACTACAGCCCCTCCTCTCTTCTCTCTCTTCCGCCCCCCCTACCCCTCCTCAATTCCCCCTACCCCCCCACTGAGATCTGACTAATATGCCTGGGCTTGGATTGCCAGCTCGGCTGGAAAGGAATTTAACCACTTCATAGCCGACAAGTGAGATGACTGAGACCTTCCCAGGATGGCTGAAAGAGAGGGATGGGGTGGGAGGAAACCACAGCCCCCTCTCCTCCCAGACTACTCCCCCTCTCCTGGGAAAAATCAGAGAGCCTCTTTCCTAGGACTTTCCAAGAGACTCCCTCTCACTGGAGGGTGAAATACAGACTGAATAGTTCACACGGAGATGGTGCAGACCTCTGGGAGTGGAGGATGGACTCCAGGTCAAGCTTTGTTCCCCATGTAAGACATCATCTGGATTCTACCAGATGACCTTCCCCTGAAACTCTGAATGCTAGAGCTGAGGGGGGCATAGAGTTTTCCGCCCAGTATTCCATGTTTTGGGGTGACACAGAAAGTCTCTCTCCTCTGTCTATGGGCTAAATCATCTGAGTTCATTTCCTTCATTGAGCACCCAAATTCCAGGAACAATGGAGCCAAATGCTCAGCCACCCTAGGGAATGCCTGGAGTTTGATGTCAGCAGTGGTGGGCTCAATGAGATGTTGATAAAAAGGGTCAGAATGCACCTAAGGACTATGGGAAAGCAGTAGGGGTGAGAAGTCTAATTCACAGGGAGCCAAACACTCCTCTGCTGGGGCTGCTCCACAAAAGCTACATCCAGCCGGGTTAAAGGCAGCGAAGGGGAGGGGAGCAGGATTTGAAACGAGAACCAACCGGGATGGAGGGTTGGGGTGAAGCCTGGTGATTTTAAAATGTGTTCAAGAATCCTGGCCCCTACTAAAAATATTTTCAAATGCTCTCAGTCCTCTTAAGGGAAACTAGGAAAGACAAAAAGGCGGGAGGTTAAATCCTAGGAATAGGGGGCAAGATGCAAAGATGGTGGGGAGGGGGATCCAGAAATTCATCTTGTCTGCCATAAACTCAGGATAAGCTAAGCAGCCCTGCCCCAACTCTGCCAATGGTCTGAAAGACATGCTTCCCCGATATCAACTTTCCCATGCAGAGGCAGGGGTCACACTCCATGGTCACCCAACCCGCTGCAATGGGGCTGGGGTTTTTCCCAGAAGGGTGCAGCAGCCCATAGCTGGCAGCTGCTTGGCTCAGGGGGTGGGAGAAGCCACCAAGTTCAAAGGCAAGCACAGGCTGGCAAGAGCCAAGCTAGAGAGAGAACCAGTTTGGTCGGGTTCCCTGTAAGCTCCACCTCCCACTCCCTCCCCTTACTCCCTTGAGTTAGAAGGCATTACCTCATCTCCACACATTCCCATTGGCTGATCACCCCCTGAAGGACGGATGCAGCTCTTAGCCATTTAACCCTTTCTGAGGCATCACGTGCCCTGCAGTTAGGATGCCAACTATATTCCGCTCCTTTGCACCTCACACAGCATCTATCTGAGTTAATCTTCTCACCTCATTATTGCCAACTTGCTGGCATTTTCTGGCAAGAGCCAACCTGCTACGTGAGGACCACAGTTGGGGCAATACCACAGGAAACCTGGGGAACTGTTGGTTGGAAATGGAAAATCTCTCTGTTTGTGACTTTCTCTGCTTCTGCTTCCTACAGGTGGAGTGGGCAGGGGTGGAAGAAAGACCCCTGTGGATAAGCCGGGGATGGGCAGTTCCATGGAACTTAATGCCTCTTTTCATCCAAATATTGGCTTCCAATGCTCCCTCACCAATACAAGACTACTGGGGTCTTGGGGATGGTGGGGTATTTTAATATGTCATCCTGAACCAGGTACTAGATTTCTCACACATCTGGAGCCCTGAGTAGCCTGCTTCCACAGCTGTAGGGTATCAGTCAGTCAGGACCTCACCCCATCTCAGTTGTGATGTTCCCTGGGAGATGTTCTAGCCATTTAGCAAAGGTACAGAGGGATTTCTCTACCCCTTCACTTGGTATTGCTAATAAACTACAAGGTCCCAGACATCCAGGAAGGAGATGGGGGCAGGGATGGGTTTCCTTTAACCCAATTAACTGTCAGTATTATAATGCATTGCCATTTAAATAATTAAAAAAAAAACTGACCCAAGGAGACTGGAAATACTAAGTACCAAGGCTGAGTAACCGAATTAACCCGGAAAGTAAACTTATTATGTATGGTCAGTGGCTGGCCTGTGCTGAGTTTCTGATAATTCCATCTCCAACATGCTCGCAATGTATTCGTCATTCCCAAGGAAAATGGACTGATGGATATGCACAAAGAAAGATCTGGCAAACAGGACAGAGACTGCAGGATGGAGCCAATGGGCAATAGAACCCTGGCAAACTTATTAAAGACCCAAATGCAGGGGAGATAGAGTCTAGAAAAGATGCCAACAGGTTGCTGATGGGCAAATTCATCAATAAAGAGATGGAATCCCTGCTCTTTCATGAGCCTGGAAATTTGTTGTTGAATGACCCTGCTTCCTGCAAATTAAAAATCAAACTTTCTGTATTTAAGATCTTATGGAAGACAACATCCAGCTGTCTATTCAAAGTTAATAGGAAAGGGGATAAAGTAGGCAATGGGAAAAGAAGAGGATTCTGGAGTAAATGGGACATTAGCGAGATCACACCCAAAGAGAAGGCAGATTCAGGTGTGCAAAAGAACACATAAGTTGGTAAAGTATTATTACAACATTTCCTGATGATGTGATGCTATATGGCTGTGTCAAAGAACATCTTGCTCTCAGAAGAATCAAAATTACAAATAACCCCTCCCCCAAATGGGCATATGCATGATGAGTCTAAGCAGCCTGTCAGCTCCTTTTCAGTGGGGATTATTTCATTCCTTGTCTATATGCCCAATGCCCATCACACTGCCTAGCACTTCATAGCTACTTTAAATATCTATTGATTAATTGCAAGGAAGGATGCAGAAGATATTATTGAGAAAACTAATAACTGGAAAAGAAGGCGAGAGAATGAAGGACAAGAGATAAACATTAGTACCTCTGAGACAATAAAAGAATTGGAGAAAAGTCTCCAGCATATTGGGTAGATGCTCTTCACCCATTTTATTGGTGAATATGGACAATAGGGTGTGAAGGTATACAGGAATTGAATTTCATCTCCACACCAATTAGATGCTAGTATCAAAGTAAAGAAAAGCAATACTCAATAAGATTTAATCTTAGGTAATAGGTTCAATCCTTCTGTGGACCAGGAAGCTGTTGTTCAGTTGTTTTTCAATTGTGTCCAACTCTTTCTGTCCCTATGTGGGATTTCTTGGCCAAGATACTGCAGTTTGCCATTTCTTTCCCCAGTTCATTTTATAGATATGAACACTGAGGCAAACAGAGTTAAGTGTCTCTCTCTCTCTCTCCCTCTCCCTTCTTCCCTCTCTCTCTCTGTCTTCCTGTCTCTGTCTCTCTCTCTGCCAATTTATTTTATACATTTTGATTTTGCATCTTGATATGGTGTCTCAAAAGTCTTAGTGTGGTTAAAACTCACAACCTCTCAAAGGAACTACATTTTATAATGAAGAAAGACAGTCAAGTACAACCAATCCAGTGACCCAGTGAGTCGCTGTATGTAGCATTACATCCTTAAGTCTCTTGTCTTTCTCCTTAAAGGATAGTAATGCTTCTTTACCTTTTTTTCCCCTGGGCCAACACTGGTCATTACAATTATTCAGCAGTCAATTTCATTCTAGTTGGACAACATCTTTTACATACAAGATATGCTTCATCAGTGCTTGTTGAATGAGCAAATTAATGAATGAATACTACAAATGTATAATGCTATTTCAAGACCATACATAGAAATTAATAGTGCCTCAGAAATAGTTGTGGTGGAAATAAAAATGTGTGCAATAGAGCAAGAGATGGATTTATAGCTGGAGTCTTGATGTTCCTAAATGGGGAAACTCAATTTAATTCAATTTACCAGACATTATTAGTTACCTACTATGTGCTACTGATGGCTGATGCAAAAAAATAAGTAGGCTTTGCCCTCAAGATACTTATAATCTAATAGGAGTAAAGGACAAGTAGAGAAATAACTCTGATACAAAAAAGAATAAAAGAAGTGCAAAGAAGATGTCTGGGTTAAGTATGAGGCCCTCTTTCTCCCATTTTACAAAGTATGACTGTAGCTGCAGGGTCTATCATCACAAAGAAGGGAATGGGATAAGAGAATGTGGTTTTCTCATTGAAAACTCGTCAGAGTGTATGAACTATTACTGAGGGTTGGTCAGTAGCAGTTCCACCTTCATCTAATTCATTCAACAGCCCTTTTTTTTACATGTTTTAGAAACATATGCTTATATACAGATGCAGGGGATGTGCCCCAAAAGATGTAAGAAAAAGAAAGCTAAAGATTGGAATGGCCATATAAGTCTATCCCCAGCATCACCATCTTATGTAAATGAACATGTTCATGGATTACCAAAGACCATGAAAGAGACTTGGTGTACCAAGCAATGGATTTGTGATAAGATAACTTGGATACCGGTCCTAGCTTGGCCACTTACTTCTTGTGTGGCCTTGGAACTTTCTGAGTCTCAGTTTCCTCATCTATAAAATGAAAGGGTTGAAATAGATGGTGTCTAAGGTTTCTTTAAGTTCTAGGTCTCTGATCCTGTGAACTAACATAATGTGCTTGGACATCCAAACATGTCCATGCTACTTTAACCTAGATGTTCTGTAAATGTCACATTCAGTGTAGGTACAGCTGGAGTCAAATTTTTCTATAAATGAATTTTTTTGAAGAAGAAAAACATCTGAAATGCCACCTGCCCTTCTCTATGGTTATGTCACTCAGAAGCTTTACAACCCTCTTCTGTCCCACTTTTTCTGTATTTCTCTTTTTCCTATTCCCAGTGACTCTGGAGAACAGTCTCTCCTATCATCCTCCCCAGTAACTTTTTAGATCCATGTTCTGTGATGGAAAGCTGGGAAGGCATATTGGCAGCAGTTCATAATTGTTGGGTCTCTTTGGTACCTACATCCCTTTGCACTCAGATTCGACTGGCCAATCTTAATGCTAGTGCTTTTCTTCTAAGATTTTCTCCATTTTCTCCTGTCTATATCTGGTTTGCAACATGCAAACAACGATGCATATTGTCTCCCCCTTTACATGTGAGCTTCTGGAAAGTAGAGACTCTCTTTGCCTTTCTTTGTATTACAAAAACTTAACACAGTGTCTAGCACAGAGTAGGTGCTTAATATGGGATTATTGACCTGATATTATGATTCTGTAAATGGGAGCCAATCTGGAAAGAGACATTGATTCTCATGGAAGCAGTGTGACAAAAGGGTTTAAGTGCTGGACCTGGAGTCAGCAAGAAGACTGATTCAAATCCTGCCTTTGATATTTAGTGGTCATGAACATAGATAAATCATTTAATGTTTATGAGCTTGAGAAAATCCTATAACCTCCCTGAGTCTAACACCTGTAGTATCTATCTCACAGGGTTGATGTGATATGCAATTGAAATGCTTGTAAAGTGTTTTTCAAGTTTTCAAGTGCTGTATACTCTTGGTTTTAATAGCTTACACTTGCACTAAGACTTCTGGGATGGCTTGTATTGTGGGTCCAACTGATGGTCCACTAATATTATTTTGGGAAGACTACAGAATCATATAATGTAGCTCTAGAAAGAACCTTGGAGATAATCCAATCTACCCCCTCCCCCAGTTTTGTAGATGAAGACCCTGAGGAGACTTAACTCAAGATCAAACATACCATAAGCCCCAGAAATGGGCTTCAAATGAAGGCCAAATATCTCTAAACATGTGACTCTCATCATTCAGCCACACCATTTCAGTGTTGAACACTAACGAAATGTTCACCTCCTATCGGGCCTTTCAAAACTGCTTTTCATGGTGTAAAGGGGGAAATTGAGGCTAAAAGCAGGAAAGGGGTTAGCCCTGAGTCATCCGGTGAGACAGAGGCAGTTTTAGAACTCATCAGCCCTCTATTCTTTCCTATGCCTCTTTAAAGGCAATTCTGGCCATTCTAGAACATCACTCATTTCAAGATTATTCTAGGCTTTGGATGAAGAAGGGGGAGAGAGCATAGCATGAGGACATGGGGGTGAGGGGTTAAAGGAGGACCGCTAACAAGTATCTCTGTGATACAAAACAAAATGTGTGTGTGTATGTGTGTGTGTGTGTGTGTGTGTGTGTGAGAGAGAGAGAGAGAGAGAGAGAGACAGAGACAGAGAGAGAGAGAGAGAGAGACAGAGAGAGAGAGAGACAGAGAGAGACAGAGAGAGACAGAGACAGAGACAGAGAGAGAGAGAGAGACAGAGAAAGAGAGAGAGACAGAGAGAGAGAGAGAGAGAGAGACAGAGACAGAGACAGAGACAGAGACAGAGACAGAGACAGAGACAGAGACAGAGACAGAGAGAGAAATTAGTCTTTCAAGTGGGGGGTATCCAAGCTGGGGCAAAGGGGATTCAGTGACTGCAAGTTGTCTCATCCACAAACTCAGCATAGTAATAACAGGGATACCATTTTATTTTCCTATGCCTCTTTTTAATATTTCCAAAGAGTTATCTCACTTCATGTTCGTAACCATCATCCCTATTGTGTAGATAAGGAAAACAAAGAACAGAGAGGCTAAGCATCTTTATTAGTGGCAAAACTAGAGTTCCTTTGCCTACAATTTATGTCCCATCCCTGAAACATCTGTTGACTAAATGGACCTCTAATTCAGAAGTGGACAGTGTACACAGACACATGCCTGTATATAGACCACCTCTTGTCCTACTTTCTCTCCCCTTCCCCTCCATTCAAGAATCTTCCTACATTAATGCTAAAAGAGCATTTTTCTTTTTCCTCTGGTCCAGACCTGTTTAGTGCCATTTTGTTCTCTATCTTCAGGGAAGTGTAGCATACCCTTAAGCAGGAGAGGCTGCCCCTGGGGCTCCGTTGAGATCTAACCTAAGAACTTCTTTCCCACCGCCCCCCCAGAGATCGGTCCTTTGAAGAAGGGGGTCTTACTCATCCCCTCTCAGACATATTACCAGGATCAGTCTAAGTCTCTATTTTACCCCTGAGTTTCTTCAATACCCAAACACTAAACAACAAGGTTGACCAACATGTTGCTCTTGAAGAATACCAAGTTAAAGGGGGAAAATCCCAAAGCCAGAAAAACAATACTTGCTTGAGAGTAGGAGACCTCCCAATGCTGGGGACTGAAGAGTTTAAGAGTAAGACCAGCCACGGAAAGACTGGCTCTTGTGGAAAGAAATAATTCTAGGCCTGGGGAAAGAACACACCCTTTAGCAAAGCACAACAGAGGGCGTGCAGGCTTGTGGTTAGGGAACAGGTGTGGGAGTTGGACCCCCTGGGTTCTATTCTTGGATAGGACATTGACTCATGAGGTGGCTTTGAATGAATCCCTTCTTGAATACAGAATGTTGAGTTTATAAACTGGGCTGGGGGGGTAGAGATCAAAGACCACAGAAACTTTGGCCGGAAAGGCTCCTTTCCAGCACCCTTACAGGATGGATAAGGGAACTGAACCCCCAAGAGGAGAAGGGATGAGTTCATGTGTTCCTCACAACACTACATTGCGGCCTAAAAGTAACACAACCTCACCCCTTAGCCACAGATGAAGAGAAAACCAGAACACCCCACTAATATACCATTGTGACTCTTTCCAATTCACCCTGAGAGGTTCTTTCTCCACTGGAGGTGCCTTTCATTTGATTGTAAGCTCCTCCAAAGCAGGGACTCTGGTCCTAGGGCTTAACACAGTACCTGATGCTTAATGAATTCTGGTAAATAATAGTAACAATGGCTGACATGTAGCTAACATTGCATTGAGCTAACATTTGGCTGTCATTTAGCACATACATAATACACCCTAACAATGGCTGACACAGAGCTGCTATATGTCAGGCATCATACTAAGCACTTTAGGATTATTACTAATTTGATCCTCACAACAGTCCTGGGAGGTAGGTGCTATAATTATCTTCATTTTACAGAAGAAGAAACTGATGTAAATAGGAATAAATTATTTACCCTGGGTCACCCAGCCAGCAAGGGTCTGAATCTGGATTTGCACCCAGATCTTCCTTACTTTAGGCCCAGAGCTCTATCCGCTGGATCACCTTGCAATCTTTCTGCTCTTGTATTTATTCCTTGATCCAAAACAAATCAGCTGTTTCAACTTTCCCAGAGTATGAGACTTTCCCTCCCATAGCCTCCAATAGTACTTATTACTGTACCATTCGGCCTTTAGCATGGATTCTCTTGTATCATTAGAGATGACTATATTTGTGCTCTGTCTCTGTCACTATATGGAAGGAAGATGCTATGTCTTATACCTCTATTCTCCAAATAATACTAATAAATAATAATGAGAATAATAATACTAATTTCCCTAATTCTCAGTATATCCATAACATAACATAACAAGAGAAAAAGAGTAAATAAGGTTCCATGTGTAGAGATTTAAAAAGGGATGTTTCATCTAATGAATGAATTAATCTGATTCTTATATATGTGTATATAAGTATGTGGAGCCATGATGTCCCCCATAAAGATACTGCCTCCAACATTCATTGAGACCTGACTATGTGTAAGGCACACTCCTAGGCTGTTGCATTTCCTCATAAATTAAGACACAGAAAATGGAGAGCTGAGACTTTTAGGCCAGAAAGAGGCTTTAGAGTTCTTCTGCCACTGTCTCTGTAGCTGACACACTGAGGCTGCAGGAAAGGAAAGTGACCTGTGCAGAATTACATAGCTGGCAAGGAGCATAGCTGAGATTAGATTTACCTCCTGGTTACTAGGCTTCCTTATCATAAGGATTTCTTTTATTCCTTGTTATTGCTATAGCTTCTCTGTTTCTGCAAAAGGCTCTGTGTTCTCTGGGAGGAGGGAAAGTTGGGGCTTGGGGAACGGGGACGGCTGAAAGCAGGATGACAGACCATGGCCTTGGCTGGCAGCCACTCCACTCCCTCCAGGCTTCTTCAGAGCATGCTCAGTTGGCACACACAGCAGACACAAACAGTTTGCTGGGCACAGGAGCCGAGCCGAGCAGTCTTTGCTGGGGCTCACAGCACCATTACAGCTGATTGCAATTTGAAAAGCCATCCCTGAAATGAGACCTAGTCTGCTATCCAGTTTAAGTGGACAAAGAGCACCGGCTTGGGCTTCAAGAGACTTGGGTTCAAGCGCCAGCTCCAATACTAACTTGATGAATGATATTGGGTGGGTCATTTGTAGGCAGATAGAAACTTAGAAGTCATCTAGAGCTGTTTTACACATTTGAAAACTGAGGCCTGGAGAGGGAGAAATGACTTAGTGTCATACAGAGCTCATAGAGCAAAGCTCCATAACAAAGCCAGCTCTTGTAATTCTAACTCCAGTGTTCTCTATATGCCACTCTCTGGACCTCAGTTTCTGTAAAATGAAAAAGTTAGATTAGATGATTCCTAGTTTATTTCAATTCTAAGATCCTAAGTTTCCTTTCATAAGAAAAAAAAAGGAGTTAACCTATTTAACCTTTCTAATCTATGATGGTACTTTCTCTAGGTGATATTTGGGATTTAGCAAACTTTCTTTGTGCATTTGTTCTATCTTCTACATTAGACTAAGTTCCTTGAGGGAAGGGACTCTCTCTTACATTTTTTGTATCCCTGATGATGATGATGATGACAATGTCAATAGCATATATTTCTATAGCACTTTAAAGTTCAAAATGGTTTATGTGTATTATTTCATTTTATTCTCACAGTGACCATGTGAAGTTAGTAGTCTTATCATCTCCATTTTGCATAGGAGAAAACTGAAGCTGAGAGGTTTGCCTTGCTTAGGATCATACCTAACTGATAAGCATGTGAGGCAGAATTTGAACTCAGATATTTCTGACTCCAAAACTGGCATTCTCTCCATTTTACACCATGAATGTGAGCCTAGTGTCTGGCACAGAAAGAGTAGGACCTCAGGAAATGGCTGAAAAGAAGATTTTAAAATCTAGGGTATCTGTTCAGAAGAATGCATTTAAAAAAAAAACTACAGTACCTTTTTTTCAGTCTGATGATCTGATCTGGACAATCTCTGGAGTCTCTTTCAATCTGAAATTCTGTAACCACAGGCATAGCCAATGTCCCCCCAATGCTGGCTACCCAAAATGGATTAGAGGCACATGGAGAAAGAAACATGGTCTTTCACCATCAATACAGAGACAACAGAGCACACAGGAAGACTGTGGCATAAGACAGAAGCAGACTAAAATATCCAGTCATGAAAGATGGAAAATGGTACAGATCCGGAAGTTCTCCCAGATTTAATTCAATTCAGTAAGATTCCATCCACTTTGTACATAAAGCATGAGACCTGGTCTCTGTCCTCATTGAACTCATAAGCTGATGGGGGAGAAAAGCCAGCAACATACACGACAGCCAACTGCTCAAGTTCCTGTATAGTTAAGTGTGTCTTGGTTTCTGATTTTGTCAAATTCTCTTTCTCTAATCTTAATTAGCAATTTATAAGCTTAGCACAGGGGTTTGGTGTGGTTTTCTATTTGTTTGTTACCATGTTTTTACACCTTAGCAATGTAGTAAGACCTAGACTGAAATACAGTTATTAAAATATTTTCTAAAAACAAGTTCAAGGACTTCAGGTTAAGAAATGCTGGCCTAGCAGCAGGTTGTAGCTTTTTATTTATTCCTCTTAATCCTGGTCTATTACTAGGGTCTTGGATTGGTTTGGGGAGAGAGTCTCCCCTGATGCCCAAAATCTTTGGGATGGAGGAAAAGAGAGAGAGCAGGAGGAGCTCTACTCTCGGTTGGGTCAGCTGTGACCTGGCCAGTTTGAGCAAGCTGGAGAGTGGCCTGGCATCCCTGGAGCTGACCAGCTGGACCCCTCAGGGGTACTCAGAAAGCCATGAAGCTCCCCTCCCCACTTCTTCTCCAGAATATACTACCTGCCCCTTTCTCATGCTGAAGGGGCTTTGTCCATCTGCTAGCCTACTTTAGACCTCAAACCAACGGGAAGAATATGGTTTTTGCTCCATGTTTCGTCCAGCTCCAAGCCCCAGGTGGGCTGGGAATATTATGCCATAGGGTCTGAGAGCTTGAAATTCATCATACTAAACTGGGGAGCAGAGGATCCCCTACTTCAATAATAAAGGTTTGTGGGTGAGCCAGGGGAGGGGTGAAGGGCAGGTGACTGCCACCTAGAGTCAGCATCTTCAAAAATGCAAAGTTTGGCTGAAAATGACATTGGTCATTGAGAGAGGGCAGGAAAGGGGATGGTGGGTTAGCAGGGGCGCCCGGTGTCCTGGAAAGCGCTCCCCTTTCCCAGAAAGGCAAGCCTTGCCGGTGACCACAGGCCGAGAGGTGAAATTTGGCAAGCCCACTCATCGGTGGGGAAAATAAATAGGAAACCATGCCTGGGAGGGACAGGGCAAGGAGAGGAAGGATGCTGGGGCTGGAACTCATTATCGGCAGCTGGACGAGGGACAGGAAAGGATTCAACTGGGTTTCAGGGTAGCAGGACTATCGCAATTAAAGATATGTCCTGTCAAAAAAAAAAAACCCTCTAAACTGATTAAAGTTGAAGGCTCCGTTTTCTTCTTTTCATCAGAGAACGGAATCAAAACCTGCCTGCAAAGACGCTCTCTCCCGTTCCCAGTGCTCCAAAGGCAGTGCCTGTATCCATCCTGCTGTGTCCCTGCATTTTAATTACCACCTTATTAATATTCATGAGGATCGGCACTCAAGGGGGATTGCAGTCTGTCATTCTCTCCTCTCCTCTCCCCCCACCCCTCGCCGCTCCCCCCTTCTCTCAGATGAATCTCTGGGCTTCTTCCTCCCCGCCACCACCACTCCCCGCCCCGCTCCCTCCCCAAACAGTTGGCACGCCGCAGATTTGGTGTGCGTGTTTGTGTGTGTGCTCGCGCGTGCGGGAGAGAGTGTGAGTTTGCAGGGTTCAGGTGTGCACTGAGTGAGAAATGGATGGCGGGGTAGGCTGCTGGTGGGGGGGGTGTAAGTGCGGGCATGTGCGTGTACTTTTGTGCTTCAGGGGACCGGCGTCTGTGTGCGTGGGGGCGCATGGTGGGATGGGGAGCCCACGACGAAGGGCTTGGTGCAATGGGTCTGTGCACATGTGTCTGTAAGGAGGAATCCCCCAGCTTCCACGACCTCTGACATTCCCTAACGGCTCTACACCTAGTAGGATCTTAATAAATAAATGTCCAAGCCTCCCTAGAATTGAACTGAACCGCCTCCAGGTCTCTCATTTTTCAGGCAGGAAAACCAAAATTCTGAGTCGAGTGTCCAGGGTTACATACAAGTTAGTGGCAGAGCCAAGGTATACGTGTGCAGTAATTGACATATGTACAGTTTGGTCAAGTGGTGTGTGGACATGGTTCCCTTGCTCCTCTCCCACCCCCTTTTCTGTCACAGCACCTGAAATGTTTCTATTAGAGATTTATTCCTTTGAGTTAAAGACAATCCTCTCTGCCTTAAGTCTTTTAAAATACAATCATGTTAAAGTCACTCACACCTTAGTATGAACAAGTTTAACAGATAGCTTTTTCCCCTCCCTTGTTTACTTAAGAGCAAACGAAAAGAATAACTGGATTTTTAATCAGTTTTCTCCTCAGGGCCTGTTTCCTAATCTGTAAAATGAAAGAGTTGGATTATATTGGTAAAATTAAGATCATAGAATTTTTGTGTTAGAAGAAACCTTAGAAATCACCTTTTCTTTTTATAGAAAGTAGAACTGAGGCCCAGTGAGAAGCAGGTGAGAATGGTACGAAGAGCATGAGCTTTGGAGCCAGAGGCCTGGTAGCAAGAATCCCATCTCTGCTGTTTACTACTATGGGAATACTGACACTTCCTGCATAAGTGACTTCCCTTCCAAGTCTTTTTCCTCCTCTGTAAAATAAAAAGGTGATCTCTAAAAGCCCTTCCCCCCTAACACTGTGATCCAATGACTTTGCCCGAGGTCTCACAGCAGTTTAGTGGCAGTGCAGGATTAGGTCTTCTAACTCCCAGGCCAGTACTTTTTTTTTTTTTTTTCTTTTTTTTCCCCTGCAGAGACTGCTTGGAACCCATAGACCTGGATCCAGAGCCTGTCTTTAAAGATTACAGACAAACCTCTCTAAACCTTAGTTTCTTCATCTGTAAAATGAGGATTTTCTACCAACCTTTTGAAGTTTAATTGAGTAGAGGTAATGTCAATAAATACCTATTGTTGATTATGCTTACCTTGCACAGAAAAGCCTCCAAGGAGATCTATAGTCATAGAACTTCATAGCATCCTAAGGATGGCAAGAACTCCCTTACATTTCTCTCTCTTTAAAAAAAAAATTTCCCCTCTTACATTTCTCTATTCCAGTCGAGGTAATTCAGCTAAACTTGCACAGAAGAGCCTCCAAAGAGAGCTATAGTCATAGAACCTCACAGCATCCTAAGGATGGCAAGAACTCCCTGTTACATTTCTCTCTTTTTTTATTTCCCCCCCTCTTACATTTCTCTATTCCAGTCAAGGTAATTCAGCTAAACTTGCATAGAAGAGCCTTCAAAGAGAGCTATAATCATAGAACCTCACAGCATCCTAAGGATGACAAGAACTCCTTGTTACATTTCTCTCTTTTTTTTTTTAATTTTTAATTATTTTTATTCCCCTCCCCCCATTACATTTCTCTATTCCAATCAAGGTAATTCAGCTAAACTTGCATAGAAAAAGCCTTCAAAGAGAGCTATAATCATAGAACCTCACAGCATCCTAAGGATGGCAAAAACTCCCTGTTACAATTTTCCTTTTTTAAAATTTTTTTTATTTTTTCCCCTGTTACATTTTTCTATCCCATTCAAAGTAATTCAGCTAAATTATATCACTGCCCTCTCCCACTTTAAATACAGGAAGAATGGAGACACAGAAGTTGGGCTGAACTATTGGAGAGAATAGAAATAGAACTCAGGCTCTTCCCTTTATTCCGCTTTCCTCCCAGACGTGCACTCGGACCCCACGCTCCCTGGGTCACACACGCACACAGAAGGAGGGTCTTGTACTGCCCCCCCCCTCCCCCACCCTGCAAACCCCAGGCCCGACAAGGAGCCCTCTGCTCTGCACGCCTCTGAGAAAGCCCCCGGTCCCGGTCCCCTTCCCGGGCCTCCGCCGCTGGGCCCCTAGGTGACATGTGCCAGGGTAATATGTGTTCCTGTACCTCGAGGTGCACGTTGATGTATAACCGCTATATATCTTGCAGCTCCTCTGCCACCCGGGCAGGGGACTGTGCCGGCGGAGCAGCGAGCGCCTCTCAGAGGGAGGCCAACCAATCAGCGTCACTCACTGTAACAAGCTAACGAGGCCCGCTCGAGTCCCTTAATTCACGGGGGAAGGGGCTCTTTGTTTGGTCGCCAAGAAGAGCATCAGCGGCGGTGGAGAATATTATCAGCAGCGTCGGCTTCTTCCCATCCCAGTCCTCAAAGCCGGCCTGCTAGCACAGGAGGGGCCGGAGGGCCAGAGGAGGTCTCAGAAATAAGGAAAGCCTCTGGGCATGGGGGCTGGACTCGGGCAGAGAGGGCAGGAGTCGAAGAGGGGCCTGAAGGATCCCTCAGCCCAGGGGAAGAACACTGAATTTTCCATAACAGAGAGGCCGGAGAAAGGCATCTGTTCACAGGCTGTGTGATGACGGCTCTGCCAGGGGTATTTAACACACTATTGTATAACCGCTTTCACCTTTTAGGGTCTTTTCCCACTATCAAGACTTCTTTAGGGCGAATCCCATGGCTTATACCTCTCTGTATAGCACCTAGTCTAGGATCCGAGTTCATTAGGTGCTCAATATAGGCCAGGAGGCAGTTTAGTGGATAAGAGAGGAAGGAAAGAGAGAAAGAAGGAAGAGAGGGAGAGAAGGAAGGGGGCAGGGAAGGGAGGGAAAGAGAGAAAGAGAAAGGAACGGATAGGATGAAGGGAATGAGGGAGGAGGGGGAAGGAAGGAATGAGGGAGGAAAGAATGAATGGGAAAGGATAGGAAGGAAGAAGGGAGGGGGGAAAGGAAAAGGGAATGAAGAGGAGAGAAGGGAAGAAAAGGGAAAGGAATGGGAGGAAAGGGAAAGAAAGGGAAGGGAGGGGAGAGGATAGGAGGGAAGGAAGGGAGAAGAATAGAAAGGGAATCACAGTTTTAAAGCTAGAAGGACCCCGGAAAATATCTAGTCCAACATTTTTACTTGTCAGGTGAAGGAACAGGCAAATGATTTGCCCACAATTACACTGAAAGATAGGTAAATTGATACCTAGAGCCCCATTGTATGTATTTGACCTCCACTGATCTGGACTGGACCTACTATGTCTCAGTAGATGTTCTTGAGCTGCAAAAGCAGAAAATATTCATCTTCTGGTGGCTGACCCTCTACTGATGAGCCTCTCTTACCTTAGCTAAGCTGATCCTTAGATAATAACAGTCTATTTATCACAGCCTCCTATCAGCTAGTGTTGTTCTCTCCCCAGAACTGCATTAGACAAATGCTTAATATGAAATCTTTCCAGCTTAGTAAGACCTACCAGAGTTTCTGCTCTGGTGGCACAGTCCTTGAAAATTTGGGGATAGTTCTACACTGTGATAGCAATGAAGCATCCATAGAGGATTTACATGGAGGAAAGCAATAGATAATCATAATTTAGGTGACATCAAGATAAGTGGTCAAAAGACACCCAGGCAGTTTTCAGAGAAAGAAATTAAAGCTATCTATAGCTATATGAAAAAAAAAAAAAAAGCTCTAAATCACTATTGATCAGAGAAACACAAATTAAAAACTCTCAGGTACCACCTCACATCTATCAGAGTGGTTAACATGACAAAAAAGGAAAAAGTCAGATGTTGGAGGTGATATGGAAAACTGGAACAGTAAAGCACTGTTGGTGGAGTTATGAACTGATCCAATCATTCTGGAGAGCAATTGGGAACCATGCCCAATTATAAAACTGTGTATACCTTTTGATCCAGCAATATCACTGTTAGGTCTCTATCCCAAAAAAATTCAAAAAAGGAAGAAACTTATTTATACAAAAATATTTATAGCAGCGATTTTTGGGTGGCCAAGAAATCTAAAAGAATAGCCAAAGAAGCTATGGTATATGAGTGTAATACTATGAAAGTGTATTATGCTATGAGAAATGACAGACAGGATAATTTCAGAAAAACCTACAAAAGACTTACATGAACTGATACATAGTGAACAGAACCAGAGGAACATTGTACACAGTAACAGCAACATTGTTTGATGAAGAATTATGAATGATTTAGCTGTTCTCAGCAATACAGTGATCCAAAGCAAATTAATGATGAAGACCATCTTCCTCCAGAGAAAGAAATGATACTGACTGAATACAGACTGAAGCATGTTAATTTTCATTTTCTTTCTTTCATTTTTCTTTTATTCAAATCAAAATGACTAATATGTAAATATTTTACATAATTGCACATGTATAACATAATTGCACATGTATCTTGGTGTTCACCATTTCAGGAATAGGGGAGGAGAGGGGAAGGTGGGAAGGATAGAATTTAGAACTCAAAACTTTAAATAATTTTTTTTTAATTGGGGAAAAGTTACAAGTTATGTGTGAGGAAAACAATTTAGTAGACCACTGAACTAAACAGAGAATAGAAGCTATGTCTCTGTAAATCCCAAAGGACTCTGTCTTAGAGAGTAAAGGCTTTCATCACCTGGAGATAGAGGCCGAGCTCTGTAGGGGATCTAGGATTCTGTAAAGGAGACTTCTTCCCTCCAAACACCTCGTTGAACCTCACTGCCACCCCAACCCTCCTCCAGTTACCGCCTGCAGATTCTCTTTTGATGGACTGGCAACCTGTATATGGACTTCCTAATCACAAGCAGAAAAGAAAGGGGATGGGCCCCAAGATTCTCATGCTTAGCAGAAGAAATAGGACCCTGTGTCTCTGATAAGAAGAATCTGTTCTGAGTCCCTTTTGCTTTCTTGTTAAAAATGATTTTAGTTCGTTCCCTCTATTGAGGCAGGTAGATAGTACAGTTGATAGAGCTCTGGACCTAAAAGACTTGAGGGCAAATTCTGCCTTATTGGCTGTCATTCAATTTTATCTGCTGCAGCTTCCTCAACTGTAAAATGGAGATCATAATAGTATATTTATAAAGTATAATAAATACCCATTCCTTTTCCCTTTCAAGCTTATCTACTTTTGTGTCCCAAATCCTCCATGAATTCCTTGAGTAGTCTTGAGAGTGTATCTCCCAGTTTTCTTGTACATAAAAAGAGGGGTTTGGACCAGGTGACCCCCAATTTCTCTTCCAGTTCTATGAGCTCTGGAGTACACAATTGAAAGCCCAGTTTCATCTCTGTGGGCAACCTCTACCTTCTACAGGGTGGAACTCAGTCTCTAATTTCTTTTCATCCCTTCTCCTTCTCAGGTATGTGAAAACCTCAAGACAGGATGCTGAAAGCTGAAGACAGTTGGATCTGGCTCCTAATCTGTTAGTCCAAAAATATTGAGAACAGACTCCTCACATGGAGAAATTCATCCCCCAACTCAGTGTGTATAAATTTCTATCTTTATTTATACACATATCTGTGTCGCATCAATATCTTTGTATAAACTTATGCTATATTAATATAAATATAGACTTATTTATATGTATATATATATATGCATACATTACATATATATGGCTGAGACAGGAATAATGCTCATATAACTTCAACTTTACAAATAAGCCACATGTGTATGTTAGGCCAGGATGGACTGAAAAATGAACAAGACCTTCGTGGGGTCCAGAACTGGACAAGTAGGGGCTTCAATTTCCTAACCAGTTAAGGGTTTAGATGATCTAGATGATCTCTGAAGTCTCTTTTGAATTCTAAAACCCCATATTCCTCTATCCCAATAGGATCCTGTTGCTATGAAGAAATATAGGAATTTATAGAGAAAGAGGAAAGACGAAAACTCAGGGTTAGGCTAGAGTATAATTTTGTACAAGTTGGAACCCAAGAACTAAGTTAAAGGTTAAGAGCTGTAAAGGAAAAGCAGTTACTCAGGAGAGAAAATGAAGAACAAGAGACACACAGGAGAGAGAAATGAGTTCATAGAATCTTCCACAAGGGAAACCAAGAATGTTACAACAAGAATATAGACATATATGCCTCAATTATAAAACGGGGAAAAGGATGTCCAAAGGATATTGTGAATATCAAATGAGATAATATTGGTAAAGTGCCTAACACAATGAGTGGCATGAACACATGATATAAATGCTTATTATTATTATTATCATTATTTTTAGAGAACCCAGAAAAGGAAAAACCCTACCCATTATAGGCACTACTCTACAAATATTTGCTGAATCCTTCCTTAGTGAATCTAGGAAATTTCTTTTTGAGTTGGATATGGAAATAAAACATGAAACTGGGAAATGAAAATCAGAGAAACAGCTTGTTAAGAGCCTGATTAACTGAATTAAGTGGTATCAAGCCAGCTTAAGAAAAAAGATTGTGCACCTGTATGTTATCTACCTGTAGAGAATCTGTCCCCTCCAAGATCCTGTCTTATTGTAGTAAAATGGTTTAGTACTATAAACCAACCTGCTGAGCAAATGTTGGGCTAAAGGCACGTTAAGAAGGAGAAACACCTGGTCCCAGATTCCAAGTTGAAAGGTTCCATAGAAGTCAGTCAGTTTTACTTTCTAGCAATCTTCTCTATATCTCCAAGAAGAGATCATCCAGGCTCTGTTTAGTGCCATTCTTTTGTTTGGTCTGATCTGGTGATGGAGAATTCATTCTTTCCTGACTCAATTCATCTTTCTTTTTGTTGTTAAAAAGCTCTTTCTTATGTCAAGCCAAAATTGGCCTCTCTGCCATTTCTACTAATTGCCCCTAATTCTGTCCTCTGGGCACAAGCAGACTAAGCCTAATTCTTCTTTCATGTCACATCCCTTTAAATACTTGAAGATGGCTATCATGACCCCACTTTTCTCTCTAGGCTACACCATCTCCAGTTCCCTCAGCTGAGAAGTACTTGAAAGAAGTACAAAAGGAAAGACTACAGTTTCAAGGGTACTGTCTTTGAAGGACAAAATATAGAATCCTGTAGGTGGGAGAAGCCATCTAGTCTGATCTCACTTCCAATAAGAAAAGCCCCTATGCAACATTTTTTTTTTATTTTACTGAGGCAATTGGGGTTAAGTGACTTGCCCAGGGTCACACAGCTAGGAAGTGTTAAGTGTCCGAGATTAAATTTGAACTCAGGTCCTCCTGGCTTCAGGGTTGATGCTCTATTCACTGCACTACCTAGCTGCCCCCAAATGCAATATTTTTAAGAGACAGTTTTTGTTTGCTTACCTCCAGGTCATAGAATTCATTACCTCACAAGACAACCAATTCCATTGCTAGATGGGCTCTGATTGTTTACAAGCTCTTGTTTATTTGTATTAAGCTGAAATTTGTTTCCTTATAATATTAGATCATAGGACCATAGATGTATAGCTAAAAGTGACTTCAGAAGCCAAAGCCATTTAATCCAACTTTTCATTTTACAGAAGAAATCTCCATGAACTCATTTTTTTCTGTTCTGGGAACTTCCTGTTCTCTAACATTCCAATTAGTCTTCCTGAACTGCTCCCCTTCCCCAGCACTCTCAAACTTTTCTTTAGCTGTGGCTCCATATCTTATACCAAATCATACTACTGTCTAGCCTTAAGTTTTCCCTTCCTTTTTTAAATCTTCTCTAAAAGTTTCTTTATATCACTTACTTCTTTCGACATCTAGGTTTCTACTGGCACTGATAAGAGCATAGGATTTTACAGTTCAAAAGACCTTATTTTGAGGTCACCAAGACCTATCTTCATAAAGAAACTGACACCCATGTTTGTCCAGTTCTGGACCCCACAAAGGCCTCATTCAATCAGTCAGTTCATCCTGGCAGAAAATCACAAAGATAATAATTATCAAAAGTGGAATTTGAACCCAGAACTCCACTACTCTTTCCATTGTACATTTCCACTCATTGATTCCATAGGGCAGCTAGTAGTATTATATAGATAGACCATTGGGCCTAGAGTTAGGAAGATTTGAGTTCAAATCCAGATCCTACTTTGTCTCAATTCCTCATCTGTAAAATGGGAGTACACAGTGGAGAAGGAAATGGTAAACCATTCCAGTATCTTTGCCAAGAAAATTCTATGGATCAAGTCCATGGGGTCACATAGAGTCAAACACAAGCAAAGAACAACTCATTGGTTTATTAGAATAAAACTACACAGAAAAAAGTTTATTACTTTGTCTATGTGAACATCTTTCTGGTAATTCAGGCTAGCAATCATGTCTCTCATAAGTCTTCTCTTTTTCATTCCTTAAGTGAATGACCAACAATGGAAACCTCAGGGAGCCTTTAAAATGGGGGATGGAGGCAATCTCCTGGATCCATCCTCTTCCTTCATTATATCTTGATTTAAAATTTGTTGGATGATGAATAGAATGGTAGTGAGGACAACCCTCTGGTTGGTGAAGGGAGAACAAGGAAGAGTGAGTGAGAGGAGCATCAAAATATGAAAAATGGAGCTATCCTCAATTCCCTGTCTTTCATTAGGAGTTGATCCTACTGAATTGTAAGCTACTTGAGGACAATATGATGTTTTATTCATCTTTGAATATCATCTTTTGAATCTCTTTGAATCTTTGAACCAAACACAGAACCTTGTCTATAACATATGCTTATTAAATGTTCTCTAAATGAGGAACTTCATCTATGTGTCCTTCTTCCTAACTAGGCCATATTCTCTTTTAGAAGGGAGATCATATGGCCCCTTCTCTCTGTATCTCAACCCTATTCAGAGCTTTGCATATAATAGGTGTTCAGGATAGGTACTGACCAATGGAGAGGTAACTGCAATTTTTCTGAGAAACAGGCATAATCCTCATACTATAACCACCATCAAATTGCTTTTATTCCTAGATCACATCCCCTTAATACTGTTATGTTTCCACAATATATCAGATGCTGTATCCATCCCTAGCTAGGCCAAGTCTTAATCCAGAAGAAACCCCTTTCTTCTCTGCAGACAAAGAAAAACAAGAGTCGCATACCCCAAGAGAAATGGTAGAAATCAGGGGGGAGACACTCTTATAATTGGAGGATATTTTTAGGTTGTTTCTCAAGGAGGCAGGGTTGGGGAACAGGTAGATCTGAGAAAGTTCCATAAACTAGGAAATTGTATAATAATGTGGTGGGGGGAAATAAGGAGATCACTGGACCAAGAGTCAAGAAACCGGGAATCTGGCTCTGCTATGAACTTGTTTTGCCAGCTTGGATAATCTGCTTCAAATCTTTGTCACAATGCACTCAAATGTAGTGAGGGATGTGGACTTCATGGCAACTAAGGTCCCTTCTAGTTCGGACATAATATTGTATAGTCTAAGATTCCTTCTAGCTTTCTAGTGTTCTATAGCCTCTTCAATTTAATTTTTCTAAGTTTTCATTCTAGCTCTGATTCTATTCCGTTCTAGTCATTCCCATACCTTGATCTTCTTTCCTAGTCTATCCTATTTCATCCTACAAATTAAACTCAACAAATATTAATTAAGCAACAATTATCAGAAGATAAGACCGAAAAAAAAATCAAATAAATAAAACAAAAACTAGTCCTCAACCTCAGGGAGCTGACATTTTATTTGGAGTATGGGGAAGATAATGGTGTGTGTCTATGTATATGTATATTATACACATATGCATAAGTGTATTTAATGCAAATTAAGGAATGAAGGAATGAAGAAGGGCAAAAGAGAAATCAGACTAGAATGCTTTGAACTAGGAGGACCAGAAAGGCCAAACAAAAGAGGTAGTGTAGGAAAAAAGATAAGAATCTGAAAGACTAAGAGGGGAGTGAGTGCATTCCAGGCTTAAGGGATGGCCTGTGGGAAGATACTGATATGGAGGAGGGCAGGATGAGTTCAGGTTGTGAATCTGATGGGCCAGATTGTGAAGGGCCTAAGGAGACCCTAGTGAGAGCTGTCTCATCAGGGAGGCAATAGAGAAGGAAAAGTATCAGCACAGAAGACTGAGAAGTACTCAGAGGGCTAAAAGGAGAGTCAGGAGAAAGCAGTGCCACAGAAACAGAAGAAAAAGAGAAATTATCCAAGAGAGGAGAGGTAGTCAACAATGTTAAAAGCTGCAGAAAGATTATGGAAGATAATCTTTGGATTTAGATTTGAGAGATCCCTCAAAGTCTGTGAGAGAAAAGTTCCAGTAGAATAGTTGGGTCAGAAGCCAGAGTACCAAGAGTTTAAGAGGGATCACCTTCTTTTCCAAAAACTCTTTCCTGGTCTCCCTAATAGTTTACTGTTCTACCCTAAATTATGGATAGATTCTGTTTATATTCCATATTTATTTCTTATCATATCTCCTTAGTAGAATGTAAACTTCTTGAGGGCAGGGACTGGCATTTCACTTTTGTATTTGTGTCCTTGGCACCTACCATGGTAAGTAGCACAGAGCAGATGCGGAATGAACATTATACAATTGAATTGTTCACCATTGGGAAAACAAAGATAAATATGGGAACAGGGGACTCACAATGGACGGTTTTGATTTTCTCAGTAAAACAGTAGGTGAATTTGCTTGCTGAAAGTGAAAGAATACCTAGTGTGAGCAGACAGAGTCTATCAGAAAGGAAGAAAATAATTGCCATGCAGCAGTGAGGACCCAGTGGAGCTTAGATAACTGGAATCTATGGCAGACCCAACTGACATGGTCCCATGACATTCTCTGCCAACATTTAATCAGCTCAAGATCCAAAAAAACGGATGGTGGCAACTGAGGGCTGGCCAGGGCCATACAGTGGAAAGGCAAGGCATTCAAAGGTGCTTTTTTGAATGGGTTAACTAGAGGCTTGTACTGTGGATGGAGGGAAGTAAGGTCAGTTGTAACTTGGTTACAAAGAAATAAAATGTTCCTGGGCTTTGTCACAAAGCCCATACCCAGCAGGTCAGAGAGGTTTCCTGACCTCCAGGAGCTTATAGTCAAACACTGCCACCATGCACGCAAACATGCAGAAGGACTGAGCCAGTCTGACAGATGGTCTATCAGCTAGAGTCAAACTTCCACATAAATAAATCAAAAACATATTTCCATAATGAACACAGTCTTAATGTTCCTAGTTCATCAGCTAAGTAAGAGGTAAAAGAACATATGGTGGTTCAGGTAGGAAAAACAAATCCCAAGATGGCAGAAATAGGGGTTATGTCAACTCAAAGGGACATGGCATAGGGAAATAACAGCAAAACTGTACAAAGATCAAACTTTTCCTGGGAAGATTTTCAAGTCCTTCATGAATGTGGTATTTTTCTATTGTCCTCTCTAGGGCTCCTCTGTCCCTAAAACAAAGTATGGGAATGATTGTGCCCATTTAACACTAATAAGAAAACAGAGTCGCAGATAGGTTTGGTTGGTGAGGTAGGGACAAGAATATATTTCATGTAATACATGTAGAAAGTAGAAGAATTATAGGGTCATGGAACCTTTGGGTTAGGAGGGATCTCAGAGTCTTTCCAGTACCACCCACTCATGCTTCCTGGTTACTGACTCCTAAGAAGTGGTCATTCAGCAGAAAACTGCATGCTTCTTCCCAAGGCAATCATTACATTTTTGGATCGCTTTAATTGTAAGGAAGCATTTAATTTTTTATCTTTGAGTGACCTGTACCTAGGATAGTGCCTGATAACGTAGTAGGTATACAAGTAGTGTTTGTGATTGATAGAAGTGGTAGAAAGAATACATCCTGTGTGACCTGAAGTTTCATCATCTTTTAAATGAGGGCCTCTTAGGTCACTTCTAGCCCTAGCCCTATGACCCTATGATCACACCAAAATTCTCTTCTATGTAATTTTTAGCCATCTCTCCTTCCTTATTCTGCCTTCTGGGGACAAATAAAAGTAATATTAATTCCTTTTCCACATGACATCTCTGGAATGTAATATAAGAACTCAAGCCAATTAGTTCCAGGACTCCCCAGTGTGTGGCCTAGACATGTGGTCAAGCCAGAGTGGACGAAAGACCATGTATCTTTCATAAAGACTCTGCTTCCTGGGGCACTCAAGGTACATTCATTAAGCATCTGAGTGTGGAACCATGTGTTGGGTGCTGGGGGAAGGGGTGGAGATACACCATTTACATAAGGTAGAGTCCCATCCTCCTTGGAGCTTATATTTGGGTCAATATTATCTATTCCAAGACATCTTTTTACACCAGCTATTCACTCATGAAAAGGTGAAAGAGGGCAAGGATTCTGGTTGCTTTTTTATAGGCAGAGAAAAAAGCTCTAGAGAGCTTCCCCAGGGTCATGCTGCACCATGATGAAGTCAAGTGCCAAAATTCAGATTTTTTTTTCTGCCAGGAAAAGGCCATCCTCCCCCCACCCAAATTCCCAAATGGCTTCTTCATCTCTCTTCAAAACAGATATCATGGCTTCCGAGAAACCCCAGTACATCCATCAAGTCTCCTCTTGTCACTCCTGGCTTCTCAGGGAGCAGATAAGAAGGAGTCATCCTTAAGGCACACACATATGAGTGAATGACTTTAATGGGACAGTCCTTCTCGGACTCAAGGATATTAAGGAACAGCTAGCTCTGGGGGGGAAAGAGTGGGCCTAGTAGGGCCTGAGGCAATGTCTCAGACAGGAGCTTGAGAAGGACAAGATGATTAAAGGGATGATGGCAGCTTGGGACCTCTGGGAAGCTCCTCCTCTCCACCCAGTCCTGGATGCTCTGGGCAGCCTCTGGACCAAGACATGTGCAGCTGTGTTCCTGAACCTCTCCCAACCCTTTTTGTCTTTGCCAAAAGAAGCTGGAAATCTCTTCTCAGCATCTTTTCCCCTGGGGCACTTTTTAAACATTCTAGATAGGAAGAGGGAAAAAAAATCTATTAAGATGGAGGTGGATGGGTTAAGTGATTTGAACTTTGCAGAATAGTTCTCAAGACTGGGTTTACTCTGTCTCTGAGAGAGGTCAGTGTGAACCCAGATTAGTCTCTCAGGATTAAAACCAATGGTAGAATTGACCTTCTCCACCAAAGACGCTTGTTAAGCCTAACTCATCTAGACCCTTGATAATGGTCTAACCTAGGTCAAAGTCCAGAGTAACCACTGGAGTCCTGGTCCCTAAAGCCTGAATTCAATTTAATTCAGTCCAAGATCACAGGATTTAGAGATGGAAAGTATCTCAATGATTACCTAATCCAACCCCCTTGACTCAATGTCATTCAATTCAACATGTATTAAGGACTTACTGTTAGTATATAGCAGCAGTTCTCAAAGTGTGGCCTGGTGATCCCTAAAGATCCCCTTAGTCCTTTCAGGATATTTTAAAGGTTAAAACTATTTTTATAATCATATTAAGACATTTCTAATATGGTAAACATTAATAGATATATAACCTCTGTAAACAAAAGCTTTTTGGGGAGTCTTCAAAATTTTTTCAGAGTAAAGATGTCCTAAAAACCCCAAAGTTGAAAACTGATAGTTTATAGAATATAAGGTCTTAGAAGGCAGAGAATGTTTTCCTTTTTATTCCTGTACCACCAACATCTAGCATGGTGCCATATACTAGGACATTAAAAATGCTTATGGAATTAAATTGCATTGAATTATTAGGTACTAGAAATACAAAGGCAGATATGACACAGGCTTTGTTTTCAAAGGGCTTACAGGCTAATAAATTTAACAAGTATGCTTTCTGCTTTCAATACCAGCATTGTACACTATATTGTGGGAGCCATAAGGGAAATATAAACCATGGGCTCTTGCCCTCATGGAGGGTACAATTTCTTTACGGAGGCAAGACACACATACACACACATTAGTTATAACAATGCAAGATAATTGAAATAGCCAAATGAGTAACATAAATAACAGGAATGGAAGGGGTAAAGAATGGAAAAAAGTCTGCTTTCTTGAACCCATCTACTCCCACCCAGACTCACCCCCAATGAATTGGAAGTGACCAAAAAAAATGTTTGAAGATAGGACACAGAACTGAAAGAGGCCTCAAGGATAATCCAGTCCAAGTCCTTATTTAATACATGATTTGGGGGAAGCTACATGAAAGAAATTAATGGACTTCAGCTGGTCCCTAAGGAATGGCTGGGGAGAGGGGACAGGATAATAGCCTTGGAGTTGAAAATGAGGAAAACCTCCTGAGTTTGGGGTAGAGGACGAGTGTTGGGAAGGGGCAGGAGATAAGAGCAGACAAAGGTTGGGTAGGAATAAATTTTGGATTAAAGCCAAAATGTGGGCTGAAATGATGGAGAAAAAAAAAAAACATTAATACTTGTCAGTGTGCTGCTCAGTAATCAAAAATACTTATGCTTACCCTATACCAAGTGTTGGGGATACAAAAACAAAAAGCCCCAAATGGTCCTTGTCCTCAAGGAGCTTTCATTCTAGGCAAGACAATATATAAATATCATATGAGATATATACAGAATTAAGGAGAGGTAATCTGAAAGGAGAAAGCTTTAGGCCTAGAGGCAAATAGGTGGTACAGTGGTTAGAAGACTGGACCTGGAGCCCCAAAGACTGAGTTTAAATCCAGCCACTTAGCTTTTTGTTTGCCTCAGTTTTCTCAAGTGTAAAATGGAGCTAATAATTAATTGCATCCATCTCCGGAGGTTGAAGATCAAACGAAATAAGTGTCTGTCAAGGAGTTGTTTCTATATCAATTCTAGATCACAGCAGCAGCAGCTAGGGGAGGGGCATGGGAGGCAGGGAAACAAATGCCTCTTGCATGAGGTGAAACTTGAGCTATGTTGGAGGAGGCCAGGAAAACTCAGAGGTATAACTGAAGGGGCATGTGAGGCAGCTGGTACAATGGCCTGGGATGGGAAATATGTCAAGTGGGTCAGCTTTGCTAGGAAACACCTGAGCGCAAGTGTTTTCCCTATGGTTAAATCTCTACTGGTCCCTTCTATGATTTTTTCCTGGAACCATTCTAGTTGAAGAGACTCTAAAAAAAAAAAACAAAAACAAAAACACCTCTCTTTCTGTAGGGAATATTTTGGCAAAGGGATCAATAAAGTAGGAAATCTTGTGAGAGTCCTAGTTGAGCCCAGGAAAGCTGCCTCTGGATGTTCCAATGTTATTCCAGATACAAAAATCAAAGCCCTATTCTGAAGATAATGTAGAAAGAGCCATGAGAGTGAAGTGGGAGGGGACCTATGTATAGATTTAGAGTAGGTTTGTGCCAGTAAAAAAATTAGAAATCTTAAGGAGGTGGGCCTTCCTCTCTCTAGGAGCAAGATAAGCCCTTCCAAACTGTTAGGGACCATGGCGGATTATGAGACAGAAATGGTTCTCAGAGTGACCCAAATGCATCTTCCTAGAGACCCAGCATAGGCACTGGGGAGCTTGCATCCCTCAGATTCCAGCTCTAAGAAGATATTAAGGTCATGAGGGAGAAGGGAGTCAGCATACCCAGAGCCATTTTCATCTACAAACATTGATTGAGCTCCTTAATAAATGTTTGTTGAGTTGAACTGAATCCCCAGTGTTTCTGAAGATGACATCATGAAGGGCTGCCATGCTTTGTTGTTGTCAATCATCGGGTATTTATTGTTGGGACGGAACACCAAGTTGAACCAACTTGCCCTTGTTGATGTTCTCATGTTAGAGTTAAAGAATCAAAGAATGTGAGAAAATTTGAGAAAAGGAATCTTAGCAGTAAAAAGAATCTGAATAAAATCTTAGGGATGGAGGGGATTGTAGAACAGAAGAAGGGAGATTTCAAAGGGACCTTAGATACTAACTAATCCAAAGATCCTTAGTCTTTTATGTGTCATGCATGAAAGCCCCTGTTAACATGGTAAAACCTATGGATCCCTTCTCAGGTTAATGTTTTTAATTCATTGAAGGGAATGCTAAATTTCAATTAGAGATTTGTTAAAATTTTTAAAAATGTATTTTTTCCATTCAAGTTCACTGGCTCTCTTAAATCGTTCCATAGAAGGGGTCTGTGAATCCCCAATTAAGACCCTCTGGTTTAGTTTAACTTTATTTTACAAGTAAGGAAGCTCAGAGCAAGAGTTTAAATGATTTGCTCAGGCTTTCATGAAAAAGAGCACTGCAGTCCAGTGACTAGTTGGGAGAGCCGGATTCAAACCCCAGCTCTCCTACTATTTATGTGATCTTGGGCAAGACTCTCTGGGGTTCAGTTTGTCATTCTATAAAGTTCTGACCTAGAGGAGAGCTAAGGCCAATTGTATTTTATATTTCTTTTTAATTGAGACAAAGTCTTTAAGGGACTTGTTCAGGATCACACAGATAGTACACGTCTAAAGCTAGATTTGAACTCAGGACTATAATTCCTCCAGAACCAGTGATCTAACCACTGTGACACCAGTCAATTGCATATTAATCTATAACAGTCTATGAATCTATATGATGAGCTGATGATGAGATCATTAATAGGAAACTGGGTGTCCCCACTCTCAAGTAGAAGGTTCTTTCCACTGCATCCTTTCTGCCTCCCATTGTACTCTGCAGTGGTAGAACTGGGAAAGAGTTCTCTCCTCTTTGCCTTCCTTTCCTGGGCTTTCAGATGACCCCTTTTTCAACTCTGGCTCTTTTGAGAACCTTAATTGTGAAGGTTCCAGGTTAGGGAGTTTAGTTTTGATGGATACAAAACTCTGGAGTATGAATATGAGCCTGAACAGATGACTGATGAAGACTTTGTATTTTTCTTCCAAATCTGAAGTCCTTTTATCAGTTTATGGTGGGAAATCTTCCCTCTCCACCTTTAAGAGTCAATAAAAATAGAGCTCTGATTCTCTGCTCCTAGGGGTTTACCTAAGAGATGTGCCCCCTCCCCAATAATAACACCCACTCAGCCTTCTCCCTATGTGTCTAGGGACCCTCTCACTCTGGGGAACTGCAGAGTAGCCAGGAGTCGGGGGTAGGGGAGCCCTCAGTGTCCTGTGGAGAGGATGGGGGAGGCAGCTCACTTCACCGGAGAGAAGCACCGTGTTCAGCAGAAAGGAATGTTCTGAAGCAATGGAGGGAGGCTGAGTCTGGGCCAGGCAGCCCTTGGAGGCTGTTTCAATCACCGGCCCTCTCCAAGCCTCTTTTATTGGAGCTTTAAAACTTTTCTGGTTCCTCTAGTGGGGATGTTTGCATTTGGTGTCCAGAATGACTCAACTCCCTCCTCCTCCTCCTTCTCCTCTTCCTCTCCCCTCCCCATTAAAAAATCCCCTTTTAAATATTTGTTCAAAGTTGGTTAAATTCTCCCAAACAGTCCCCCCTCCCATTCCCTGTGCATTCTTGTTCTCCTGTAATAATCTCCATCCCCCACTTCTCAGCTGTGCCTCTCTCTCTCTCTCTCTCTCTCTCTCTCTCTCTCTCTCTCTCTCTCTCTCTCTCTCTCTCTCTCTCTCTCTCTGTCTCTGTCTCTCTCTCTCTCTCTCTGTCTCTCTCTCTCTCTCTCTCTCTGTCTCTCTCTGTCTCTCTGTCTCTCTGTCTCTCTCTCTCTCTCTCTCTCTGTCTCTCTGTCTCTCTCTGTCTGTCTGTCTGTCTCTCTCTCTCTCTCTCTCTCTCTCTGTCTCTCTGTCTCTCTCTGTCTGTCTGTCTGTCTCTCTCTCTCTCTCTCTGTCTCTGTCTCTCTCTCTCTCTCTCTCTGTCTCTCTCTCTCTCTCTCTCTGTCTCTCTCTGTCTCTCTGTCTCTCTGTCTCTCTCTCTCTCTCTCTCTCTCTCTCTCTCTCTCTGTCTCTCTGTCTCTCTCTGTCTGTCTGTCTGTCTCTCTCTCTCTCTCTCTCTCTCTCTTTCTCTCTGTCTCTCTCTGTCTCTCTCTCTCTCTCTCTCTGTCTCTCTCATTCTCTCTATCTGTCTCCCTCTCTTTTTCCCCCTTTCTTTCTTTCTCTCTCCTCTCTCTCCCTCTCTCCCCTTCTTTCTCTCTGCTTCTGTCTCTATTTCTGTCTCTCTCCCTCTCTCCCCTTCTTTCTCTCTCTCTCTGTGTCCCTCTGTCTCTCCTTTTCTCTCTCCTCTCCTTTCTCCCTCTCTGTCTCCGTCTCTCTTCCCCTTTCTCTCCCCCTCCTTCCCTTTCCCCCTCCTTCCCTTCCTCCCCCTTCTCCACCTCCGCCTCCCTTCCTTCTCCTCCCCCCTTCTCCCCCTCCCATAACTCAAAAGATTGTCAGGCTGGTTCCAGACTGCTGGCGCCGGGCTTCTCTCCAGGAAAAAAATAAGGCGAGAGAGAAAGGCATGCGAGGCAAAACAGCCCCGCCACATGCACACACATCAAACCAGCCCTTTATCTCCCCGGAATGCTCCCCCTCCCTCAGCGCCTCCCGCCCCCCTCTCCAACTCCCTCCTCTCCCATCCTCCTCCTCCCTGGTAGCTCATTCTAACCCTAATACAGCTCAGGCAGGAGGGGAAGGAAGAAAAGAAGGAGGAGGAGGAGGAGGAGAAGAAAACACCAGAGTACACGCTCTCACACAAGGCAGGGAAGACAGAGAGAAAGCAGAAAAGCAAATACAATATCTATTATTTATGGGCATATCAATTATTTAATTGCACGTAGATGGGAAGGGGCGGGGAAAAGGCCCAAGGAGGCTGAAAATGTTTTGCAAATGCAAGCCAGCCCCGTGGACTCCTCCTCTCTCCTTCCCCCCACTCCCTCCCACCCACCCACCCCAGACACTGTCCCCCAGCCCCATTTCTGCTGTAGAACTGTCCTGGGTCTGCCTGGCTCCAGCTCTCTGAGAAGGAGTGAGTTATTACTAGGATCAAAAGAAAGAAAGAGAGAGGGCCGGATCTCACTTCAGAAATGGACTCGGGCTAGAGTAGCTCAGGAGGGTCTGTGAGGATAACACATGCGGCCCCCTAGACAATGGGACCCCCCCACTCCTGAGGTTGCTGGTTACCCAAGCTTCCATTGCTCAGGACTTTTGCCATACATCGCCCTCAACAGTATAGCTTCCCGGGGGGCTTTCCCAGCAGGAACTCAATTGCCTGCTCCCCTACTTTCTTCCCCTTTGGAGCACGGTCCAAAATCTCCAATTGTGACCTCGTTGGAAAAGCCGCGGAGTCAGACCTGAGAGATATGAGTTCTAATTCGGTCACTGCCTCTCGCTTTAATGGGACTAGTCACTTCCCCTCCCAGGTCTTAAATTTCCACATCTACAAGATAAAGGAGTGAGATTAGATGGTTTCTAAGAGACCTTCCAAAACATGATTTTTTGATTTACCCCTCAGAGCTTTCCCCAGATATAATTACCTTTTTCTCCTTCCCTCCCTTCCTAACTCTCTCTTTCCCTTCTTTTCTCTCTCTTTCTCTTTGAGTTTCTCTCACCCCACTTCTCTCCCTCTTTCTCCTTCCTTGTCTTTGTCTCTGTCTCTTTTTTGCTCTTTCTCCCTATCTTCTCCTTCTCCCTCCCTCTATTTTTCTCTTCTTCCCCTCTGGCTCTCAGTCATTCTGTTTTTGTCAGTCTCTGTTTCTTTGTCTCTCTCTCTCTTTCTCTCCCTCCTTTCTCTATTTTTGTCTTTCTCTGTCTCTGTCTTTTCTTCTTTTTCCCCCTTTTCCCCTTCTCCCTCTCTCTGTTTCTGTTTGTGTCTGTTTTTTCCAACTCTCTCTCCCCCCAGCCTCTCTCCCTCCTTGCCTTTCTCTTTCCTTCCCTCCATTCCTCCTTCTTCCCCTCTCCCTCCCTCCTTCTTCTTTTTCTCTCTTCCCCCCTCTCTTTCTCTCTGTCTCTGTCTCTCTTTCTCTCTCTCTCTCTGTCTCTGTCTCTGTCTCTCTCTCTTTCTCTCTCTCTCTCTTTCCTTCACTCCCTCTCTCTCTCTTCTTTCTTTGTTTTTCTCCCCCTCTCTGTCTGTCTCTCCAGCTTCAGATTGGCCATCTAGGCCATCTTGGCCTTGAGCTAGTGGAGAATTCCCACATCCAAGTAGAGAACATTAGACATTCAGTGGGAAGAGGAGCTGAGTCACTATGAATCGGTTCCCTGGAATAGTCGAAAGGAAAGGGGTAGCAAATATAGTATCCAAAGCAATTGCTGAGTGCCTTCTCCCCACTCCTACCCCCCATAAATACTGCTTCATTTTCTCTTTAGAAACAAAGACTCTCAGAGTTGAAGTGGCCCTGAGAGGCCTTTTAGTCCAACTGAGGTAGTGTGGTGGTATAGGAAGAACACTGGCTCTGTAGCCAGGAAACACGAACAGAGCTGGACTCTGATCCAGTTTTGTTATTACTTGTATGTATGAGCTTGGGCAAGTCACCTCTCTGAGACAGATTCCTCCTCTATAAAATTAGAGGTCTAGGACAGATGATTTCTAAAGTTCCTTTCTACTCACAGTCCCACTGTCCTGTAAAATTCCTCCCTCCCTGCAGCATTCCTCTCCTACAACCAAGGGTGCCATCATTTGTCAATAGAAAAGAAATGATAGTGCTAAGCCCATATATTAACCCCTTTGGGTGGGTCCTCTTCTCAAGCTAGAGCACTGGAAGTAACCCAAGTCACAGATCCCCATCAGAGGCCAAGGGTACAGATTTAGCTTGGTCACCTTTATTATATAGGTAGCCACCTAGTCTTTTTCAGAACACTTGCAAGTGATAGAAAGCCAAGGGCTACTTCAAAGTAATCCTTTCCATGTTGGGACAGCTTTGAATATGAAAAAGCCCATCCTTATGTAGAGAAGAAATTTTTCTTGTGACTTTTACCACAGGCTCTAATTCTATCTATCTTCTGGAACAAGGCAAGTCCCTCTACTACATGAACATCATCTAGATATTTGAACAAGTTTCTTCAACCCTCTCTCTGTAACCAACCAAGCCTTCTTTCTGCCAAAAGACAGACATTATGGGTTGCCTGACTGTTCCTTCCCTTTTCCTGTATGTATCCCTCTCCTCCCTTCTTCTCCTTTACTTCTTTTCTCTCTCACTTTCTTCTCTCTTACCTATGTCCTAATGGCACCCCTGGGCATTGCTCAGTACTCCAGCTTGCAGCCAAGGCTAAAGAGATTGCTAACCCCAGAAGGCTTGAATGGAGGGAGGTATAACATAAGGGTCTACTCATTAAAGCAGCAGCTAAATCGAAGACACTCCCTTTCTCCCCCCTAACACACACACACACACACACACACACACACACACACACACACACAATGTTCTGATTCTGCCTTCCCAGATGTAGCACTGGCTTCAAGAGCCTACTCCTTTCTGCCACTGGGTCGCATTCTACCCCTGAAGTGGCTGCATTCGGCACTCAGTGAAGTGACCCATACAGAGTGTCTATATAGAGCAAATATGTGATAGTGTAGGATGCTATAAACGTTTTATGACGCCAAGTTTGGAATGACTGTATTACACAGTGGTAGAGGAGACATGAGTGAGTTATACAGGTCATTCCAAGCAAGTGGCAGTAAAAATTTTATAGTATCCGACACTATTACATATTTGGGTTCTGCCTTTATTAGCTTCATTTTTTTTTGTCCTTGTTTTTGTCTCCCTCTGCTTTTCCCTCTTTGAAGTGCAGTAGGTACTAGGAAGATGTGACACTATTGCTTTAGTGACTGTCTCAAGAGCAGCAGAGAGTCATCTTCTACAGTTGGTAGAAGTTTATATCACGATTTGCAGAGCACAATTATGTCCTTGTGTGAACAGAGCACACGAGTATTTAAATGGCAATAGTTATTACAGTCAGACGGGACAAATCAACTTGAGTTTCTGTGCCCTAGCCTTCATCAAAATCAGGCACTGGGCCTGAATGAAATTTAATCAAGTCTGTCTCTCCTCTCTGGTACCTTTGTGTGAGATTTTCAGGGGAATTTGTGTTTGTGGAGGGATTCTGTGTATTTGCCTGAAGCAAACCCTTGTATTCTCTTTACCCAGCTGATAAGGCCCAAGAAGGAAGGAACAGTATTGAGAAAAGGAAAGGAACATCGACTTTAGGGCCTGGTGAAAAGCTTTTCAGGCTAGTAGATTTCTCTGGGTTTATCTGCAAGACTGAAGTAATATAGACATTTGCAGGCAAATGTATTATGTAGATTATGAACCAGCTCTCCCTTTCCTGCAAGGAGGTTGTCACACACTCAGGAAAGGACAGAGCAAAAGTTTATCTATGGATAAATAGCCCAGACCTCTATGCCCTGAAGAAAGAAAGAGAGGACACTGTCTCTTCTCCAGTGTCCAAATGGTGACTGTTCTGGCAACATCCCAGATGGAAAGTCAGCTATGTTACTTTTAAAGGAAATTTAACACAACTCTCCCAGTGATGAGGGAGGTGTGTTCTTGTTGGTCTGGTTCATTACCTAATTGAAGAGAAGGGATAGAAGGAAAACTAGTGGAAAAGGAAAAAATGTTTCCCATACCCTAAAGTTGCTGAACTAGCAATAGCCAGATTTTTAGAACCAGACACAGTATGAATTCATTCGTGTGTGTATGTGAGAAAGACAGAGACAGAGAGAGACTGAGACAGAGACAAACGCACAGAGAGACACAGAGACAAAGAGAGACAGAGACAGAGAGAAGGGAAAGGGAGACAGACAGAGAAAAAGGAAAGAGAGATAGAGAGAGAGAAAGAGACAGAGACAGAGACAAAGACAGAGATGAAGAGAGACAGACAGAGACAGAGACAGAAAGATGTTGGGCAAATCTTGGGTTCTATGTCCCTCATCCATAAAATGACTGGGTTGGAGTAGGTCATTCCTAGGGAGTCCTTTCTTGTTCTAAAATTCATGACTCTTTTTTTCTTCATCATCTGTTGAATCCCTACCCTGTCTAGAAATCTGATTAAATGTTATCTCCTCTACACAATGTTCCCCAATCATTTTAGTTGACCTGATTTTTTAAACCTCACACATAATTTTTGCACCTCTCTAATGTTCTTATCATGTAGCAAGTTGCTTGTGTTGGTGTCTTATCTCTACTAGAATATAAGCTCCATGAAGGGAGGAATTTTCTATTATTCTAAACTATCTCTCTCAGAACCTAGCAAAAAGCTGTGTACTCAGTGGGCACTTGATACATTTCTGGTGAGTGAGTAAACTAATAACTAATTCTACTAAAAAATATAAATTAGCCTTTACCATAAAGAAATCTACTGATTAATTTTAAAATACTCAAGGAGTTTGGACCAGATTACCTCTAAGGTTCCTTATAGTTCTCATTCTAGGTTCCTATGGGCCCTTCCTTCCACACTCACTTGCAAGTATCTACCAGTCCCCTTCAATTCAAAGGGTCCCCTTATGGGGAACAAACACATTTTCTTCATTAGTTCTCAGGACTAGTGTTGGAAATATATTCTTGGATATTTTGATGCTTATATTCCTCACTCCATCTCAAAAGAGTTTAACCCAACTATTCATGCATGAAAGTCCAAGTGAATGAAGAATAAACATTCTATTACCCATAATGCCTGGATTAGTCACCTAAGGAAGTTAGATGGACAACCTACAGCACTTTTCCATCAGGATATCTATCTGGGCTAGATAGCACAAATAGACAATGAAATGGGCCCAGAGCTAAGAAGGGTTGGATTGCCTTCAGGAAATTGCAAAAGTCTTTGGAATGATATTAAACTTTTCCAAGAAACCAAGTTCCATCTTTGTTAAAATGTATACTAGGAGACCAATAGTCTACTAGTTACATAGAGCTACAAGTCATAAAACTCTATAGTCTCTAAATTAGAAATAAGCACCACTAAGAGGGTGATGGAAAGGTACATGGTGATTGTGGACTGCTGCATAGAACAAATAAGGAACTTTGAAGAATTAAAGTAAAAGATATCACTAGGTCTTTTATCAGCCAGCTGCCAAGGCAAGAAGAGAAAGGGATAGTGAGAGTCAGAGAGGAAAGCTTGGTCTTGAGAAAAGTTGAGTAGCAAAGTACCTGCCCATTTTCATTTACCTGAAGAGCTTAGATAATAGGATTAGAAATTTGGAAATGGAAGAACACTTGGAAGTCTTTAAGCCCAACCTCTTCATTTGACAGATAAAGCCCAGAGAGGTTAAATGTTTTCCCCAACATCACACAGGTAGAAAGTGGCAGAGTCAAAATTCAAATTAAGAATATTCCCTTAGGTCTAATACTAAACTACTATTCAAAAGCTCAGCCTTAAATGGTAGAAATGGCCACTTCATCTTCAAGGCAGTCAACTAGAGCATATTTATACTCATTCAACCCATTTTGTTGGAGTTCTATCAGGGCTTGATTTCTCCAAGCAAGAAGAAGGAATTGGACATTTCCCCTAGAGACTTGTCCAGTAACCTAATTTATTTATGCTTTTCCATAAAATATACTGGCATCACAGATATTTGTTTAACTTCCATGATTATAAGAGGAAAGCAATGAGAAATGAAAGGAGCATGTTTTATAATGGTCCTACTGGGCCAATATAGATAAGATATGGAAAAGACCAGGAAAGAGTCTGCTCACTTCTCTCTCTCACCTCTTCCCTTTTTGTCTCTCTATCTCTGCTTCTCTCTATCTCTGCCTCTTTATCTCTCACACACACCCCCACACACCCCCACACACCCACATATTCCTACCCCTTTTCTAAATCACAGATCCATGACTTCCTTGGTGTAGATACCTCCTCCATGAGGTACATTTGCCACCCATCTATATCTTATGTCCATTTTTCCCCCCTAACTCCCTGATGGAGCATCTACTCAATGTGCTGTAATCTTTATTGGTGTTCTTTTTCTATTTCTTGGATACCAGAGTAAGCCCTTGCTCAGACTGTCCATCTGTTATCCCTCACATGGCTGAGTCACTTTGCTGTTTAGTTAAAACACCATCCAGAACCACAAAGGAAGCCTTGGCAACCCTTCTCTGGTTGGGGGCTTTGGACCCAGCAAAAGAGAGGCCATTCACAGTATGGGCAATACAGCTCCCAGGTGATCAAGGTCTCCTCTTTGGTCCGTAGCAACTGCACCTCACAGTGGACCTGCTAAGTTGGGAGCTTTAAGGTTCAAACACATTTGTATATTTGAAGTATGAGAGCTGGTCAAAATAATGGGGTGGGATGGGGGAGACGGCATCTATTTTTTTTCCCAGGCTCCTCTAACTCAAAAGCAGCTGGACTACACTAAAAACATTTCCTCCCTAGATATTTCCCTTTAGACTGAAAGCACTTCAACCCCAAAGGAAAATTTGTGAGTGCAACAAGCAGAAGCATTTTCTTGATGTAGAATCACATCCTGCCTCTTGCTCCCAGGGATTTAGATGGGAATTTCCCAGTCCAGTCTCACTTTCCAACCACAGAGTTGCAAGGATGCATCCTCTATATTTCTCTGTCCTCAGATACTTCCACATTTGCAAAGATAGAATAGAGCCCCTCCCATCCTTATTTAAAGCAATCATTTGCTAAACATCTGCAACATGCCTTGCTAATAATATAATAACTCACCTTTCTACAATGTTTCACATTTTACATTGTGGTGCTTTTCTTCACAATAATTTGGGGTGGAGAATAGGGAAAGAATGATTGTCTGCATTTTACAGTGAGGAAATTGAGACTTGGATGAAGGAATGATTTAACCGTGATAATTTGGGGGGGGGGGAGAGGTAAGGGAGAGGGATTAGATCCATGATTTCACTGGTGTAGGGAACTCTAGATGAGCAGAATCCCTTTATGAATGCAAATCACTTCCTGTTCTGCAATTTAAAGGCTTAGTGAACTACCTGGGGGCATTGAAAGGTATCTAGAGTCATTCACACATCCACACATGTCAAGAATGGAGCTTGAATTTGGGTCTTTCTGATTCTGAGGTCAACTTTCTATTTATCTGGCATGGCTGTCTCTAAACAGGGATGGAGATGGAGGGAGCATGGTTTGCAATGGTGAGAACCAAATTCCAATTGGTCCCAACCCCTATAAAGAGCAATATCCTAAGATGTGGCAAAGACTATAGGGAAAAAACACAACACACACATACACAGAGAGAGAGAGAGACACACGCACACTCTCTTACTCGTTTTGACATGTTAATGTACTTGTGAATTCATGAAAACTAAGTATTCTTACTCATAACCCTACAAAAGAATTTCCTATAGAGAGAGAGACATGCCAAAAGTCTTGGAAAAGTCCAAGGAAAAATATAATAAAATGCTAAATTGTGCAAGTGATTAGTACCTTGTTACATGTTATCTTATAGACTTATAGACAATAATGAGTGGGTACCTACTAGGTGCAAGGTCTTTTGCTAGGTATCATGGGGAATACAAAAAGAATATTGATACTCTTCCTGTCTACATGGAGCATATAATCTATCAAGGGAAATAAAAATGTAAATAACTATATAACACAAGGAAGAATGGGAAAGTACAATGAGAGGTACAAAGAGATGTATTAGTTGAGAGAATAATAATAATTCTATTTAACATTTATATAGCACTTAGCATGTGCCAGGACCTATGCTAATCACATCACAAATTTCCCATTTGAGCTTCACCACAATCTAGAAGAGCAGGTACTATTTATCCCATTTTACTGAGGAGAAAACGGAGGCAAATAGAATGAAGAGACTACTCCAGGGTTACACAGCTAGCATCTGAAATTGGATTTGAATTCAGGAATCCAGAGCTGACTCTCTATCTGTCACGCCACCTAGGAAAAAGAAATATTACTTTTGAGTAGTGCTGGTTTTACAACTAAACAAACAACTTTGGATATACTTGTTGAGTTCAAGACTTACAGGACATCCAGTTCAAAGGCAGAAGGAAACATCACTGAAAGGAGAACTACAAGGCTTAGTGTCTAGGATCTGCCACTTAATGCCTGTAGGATCTATGATCAAGTCACCTTTTCACCCTTTCACCTGTAAAATGAAGGGGGAATATTAGATCAGAAAAATCCCCCTTCCCAGTTCAGAAAATCCATGATTCCAAATGGACCAAACAGAATAAATCTCAAGCCTAGATTTTTAATCCTGGAATTGACAAAGATGGAACAGGGTCTAGAGGACTGTTCATTCCTTATTATTGGATGATTAGTTAACATCTCCCCCTTCCTCATACACGACCACACTCATCCCTGCTCTAATCTTGAATTCTAAGCTGACCAAGAATTCACTCCCAGCTCTAAAGTAAATACTGGAGAATAGCTTGTTCTTAGAGGATCTAGCCCTTGCTGGTGGCCTCCTCATGCCCTGGGGATGGCTGATGCTGGCTTCTTGAAGGCTCTCCCAGTCTTGTCTCCTAGTGGGAGACAAGTCTTGAGATGTCAAGCTAGATAGGCTCTGAATGTGATACCAATATGTGTCTCTCAACTGAAGATGACACTAGCCAAGTTTGCAGGGGTTCATCATTGGAAGCTAGGTCACCAGCTGATACATTTTTTTGACCATGAAGACCACCTAGTATTTATATAGTATCTACTATGTGCCAGTCAAGAGCTTTATAATTATTATTTCATTTGATCTTCACAACAACCCTGGGAGATAGGTGTTATCATTATTCCCATTTTACAGTTGAGGCAAATAGAAGTTAAATAATTTGCTCAGTTAGTAAGTGTCTAAAGCTGCATTTGAACTCCGGTCTTTCTGACCACAGAGCCTGTGTTCCATCCACTGTATGTACCACCCAGACGCTGCCAAAGACTTAGAAGACTGTCAACTAAAGTGTGGAGGGGTTGTGATCTATAATGGTGGGACAAGTCTCTTCACTAATAAAACTGAATTTTTTTAATCCATTAAAGTAAAAGATGAGAGAACATATTTTAAAAATTTCTTTTGTATTCCTTACAGCCTTAGTATAGGATTGAGCCAAAAAAAATTAATGTTTAATAACAATGCCTGGGTCACAGTAAGCACTTAATAAATGCTTGTTGATAATGATGTTTAATCAATGCTTGTTGAATGAATGAATGAATTCAGAAAAAAAAAATGGAAGGATCAGCTATATCTGAGGATCACAGGATTTACAGCTTGAAGATATCTTAGAGATAATTTAGTCCAACACAAGAAAGGAAGAAAAAGAGAAAGAGAAGCATAAATAAAGTACGAGTACCTCAGCAAAGCCCTGCAGGCAATTTTCCCAGGTGGTACCAACTCTACTAACAAAGGATAATTAATCTCCATTACTTTTGATCCAAAAGGAGTCTTCCAGGAGAGTTTTCATTGTTCCTAGGCCTATTGCTGAACAGAGTTCAGAGGTTGTTGGTTACTAGAGACTTTTCTTCTCTGTAAGAAGCTGGCATCTCTGTGGCAGGAACTTGCAAATAGGAATCCCCAGAACTCTGAGTTTCACCCAAGCTTCAGGTACATTGCAAAAAACTTAAGAATTTAGAAGCCTCACACTTCCAAACCCTGTGGGAGGAATGAAGGAGCAGTGGGGAAAAGACTAAAGCCTGCCTACGATGTCAAGGTGGAAGGGACTTTAGAGGTTAGGCAGTCCAATCTCCTCGTGTTTCATTTTATGAATTAAATAACTTGATTAGGGTAATAGAAGTAAAAGGAGGAGGAAGGATTCAAATTGTTCTCAGTTGATCAAAGAAAGTTTACTAGGCATTTATTATGTGGTAGGCACCTACTGTGCTAAATACTTGAGATATAAAAAGAGGCAATAGTCCCTGCCCTCAAGAAGCTTACAATCTAGTGGCGAGGGGGACCTTACAATCCTTGCAATCTAATTTTATACTAAAGCCAGAAGAGTTTTTACTGTAAAACACTGACTTTATGCTACACGGATGTAGTGCTTTCAACAAAACCAGATTGTTTCTATGAGTGTCTTTGTCCTATTGTCACTGGCAGAAGACTAATCATCACTGATTTTGGATTCTCTCAGGCAACCTCACCAGCTGTTAGGAGACCCAAACGAGGATCGTTGAAAAATAATCAAACAGGCAAAAAGGCAAAGGTATAGACAAAAGAGAGGTATAAAGGAATGTTGAGTTTCTAGAAGGCAGGGACGATCCATTTTTATCTTTCTATCCATAACACTTGGTACAATTGAGGTGTTTAATATTTGTTGAACTGGACTAACAACAATAATGATCATTATTGGAATAGGTGATCCAAGCTATCCCACCATGAGGTGAGGATACATAGTTATTATAAAAATGAATGCGAAGAGATTCATTCAAAGTCCAGAGAACAAAAAAAGCAATCTTTTATTTTGAAAAAGAATTCCTAGGGAAAAAGTTCTTTGAGTAAAAGGCTTAGTACTTATTTGGATAATTCTAGTTTTATGACCTCATTTAAGATAAGTATTCCTGACAAAAGTATCTCCCATTTCTCATTCTATGAAATTCTTGTTCAGCTCTTTACTGAATCCTTCAAAGACCATCTACTGGAAGTGATTTCTTTCAGTATTGTACAGATACTAATTCAAAACTTGAAATATCTTCTATCTGGAATCCCTCAGTGTTTGGCCATGACTGGCGCACCTCTTCTAGTCCTAATGTCCACACTTCATCTGTAACACTATTTCTTGTGGGCAAGTCTTACAGCAACGTGCTAAAATTGATATACCTTCACCATGCATCTTTCATCCAAGCCAAGGTGGCTTGAAATTTTGATTCTTCTAAACAAGGCTAAGCAAGCTGAATTTAAAAGGGAAAAAGGGCAGTTGGTTTAACTCTTTTTCACCTGGTGGGATGCCCAGACTCCTTGATCTTTTGCTCTTTCTCTCTGTTTTGGCATTCGTGGGACTTGTTAACATCTATCCCCAGAGAGCGTGAGCCAGGATCAGGGAGAAGAAATTAAATTCATATCAATCCATTTGGCCAAGATCTTTCTAGAACACGGGAAAACATGCACAATAATAGACTAGTGGTTTAGAAAAGTGTAAGGATAAAGAACTTGAAATCGTAGAAGAAATTCAAACATAAATATGAACTTGCTCAGAGCTCATAAAAGTGTCTTTGAAAATAGTAGGTGCTTAATAAATACTGTCATTAAAAGTTTTGTTTGGAGAAGAGGTAGAGATTATGATCTAAATCAGGTCCAGGATTATCAGTGAATTTCAATTCTCTGTGATGTTGATTCATTTGGTCAATCAATAGTTCAGGCACTCTGAAGGGATTCAGTCAGTCAATCAACAAACATTCATTGAATGTCTACTAATACAGGCTGCTAATTTTGAATATTATGAGGCATCTTTTAGGACTTACAATCAACCCCAAACCATCCATAATTACAAATAGCAATCTAGTTGAAGATCTAGTCGAAAGCACTAAGATGTCTGGATTCTAGACTTAGTTTTACAACTAACCTGTGTGACCTTCAGCAGTCACTTTCTTTTTCTGCATCTCTATTCTAAATGATAAGATGAGTGGTTTGATTGGGCAATCTTCAATGCCTTTTTCAGTTTTTAAAAAATATTCTATGATTACAACCCAGTTTCTAATTTGAAAATAAATTTGAAAACCCATGAAAAAGTAAGGTATGAGAAGCCAGTCAAACCTATTCCTCCCGAAATATTTATGTCCCTGATAAGGGAAATTAGCCCCTTATGGATCCAATTCCCTAGAGATTCTGACTATTTTGCGCTGAGCCCAAGATTAACTAGTCAAAGCCATGTGGCTAGGATTGGCAATAGCCACCAATTACACAAAAACATCCAGCTCCACTCTGACAAAGCAATGAATTCTAGGGAGTGCCAGAAGCAGCAAAGGAGATCCTGTCACTTCCCCCATCATCCCATACATCTGCATCCTCTTCCTCTGGGTCTTTCATCCTTATACTAGTTGGGGGGGAAGGGTTCTCCCCTCCTTTCCCATCCAATGAAGTAATTTCCTGCCCTTCTGCCCACTGCTTCCCTTTCTCTTTTTGTGCAGTTGGGGAGGGGGACTTTTGATCTTTTTAATTTTTGTGGCATCATATCCGCTTAGGTCTTTGCCTGTTTGGAGAGCTGTTAGATCTGCTGCTACAGTGAGCATGCTGGCCACTTCCCATATGAGTTATTATGGTGGCCGATCTAGCTTTTTCTGCCTTCTTATGCCACTTGTAGTACAATTGTCTATGAGATGGGAAAAATAACTGCAACAGAAATTGACTTGAGGACTTCATTTCTTTAGCAAAAACTACTGTGTGCAAGGCCAAGTGCTGGGCATTAAGGGAAGGGACAAAGGTGAATAAGGTACAATCTCTGCTTTCAAAAAGTTTGACATTTAGTAGGGAAGCAAGTGAACAATGACTCTCTTCATAGAGTGGGTACAATGTAAAGAACATCAATTATGAAGTTAGAGGAGATGGGCTCAAATCTCAGCCTACACAACCTGACCTTGACTAACACACAGACAGAACTTGTCTCGACCTCAGTTTCCTTATCTGTAAAATGAGGGGGTTGAGTTCCATTTATGTTTCTATGATCCTATGACCCCTTGCCTCTTTTAGGAAAAAAACACTGGGCTTAGATTTAGGACATCATAATTTTGGTGCTGGCTTGGTCACTAATGTGCTGAAGGATTTTAGGCAATTCATTTGCCCTTCCTGGGTGCCATTTTCTTATCGCTAAAGTGAGAGGGTTGGCTTAGAAGGTTCTCTGAGATTTATTCTAGCCCTGATATTTTATGATTTTCCAAAATATACTAAAGTGACAGGAGCCACACTGGTATTTACTTGTTCCTTGAGAAAGAACAAGGACCTAGAGAGATTGGAAAGGTACAGACACCAAAGCTGGAGGTGGAAAACCTTTGCTAAGGTTCAAAGGAGTGTTCCCAGAATTCTATCTGATAATGAAAGACCATCAGATGAAACAATTGATTAGAAGAAAGAACACTGGCTTCGAGTTTTAAGTTTGATACTCATTGCTCCTATAATCCTGGATATGTCATTTCCCCACTATAGAATGCCTCAGTTTCCCCATCTGTTGAACAAGAGAACAGACTTCACAAACTGCTATACTATGCTGCCATCATTTTTTTTTCTCTTTTTCTCACCAGGCTGGATCTAGGAATCAGATCTCTCCAGTTTTATTTTGGATCAGTCCCTGTTTCACTCAGTATTGAGAGCTGACTGCCCAGTTTTTCTAGCTATTAGAAATTGCAATAACCCACTTAAAGAAGTCCCTCACAAGATCATTGTTTAGGACACATCTGGAATTCAGTTCCTGGGGGATTTGAGCCATGGAGGTGGACCCAGAACCTAGGAGTGGGTCTCACAGAGATGTGGGAGGGTGGGAAAATAATACAAAACAAGAGACTCCAAAGAAGCAAAGCCCACATGAAACAGGAACATTTCCTTAAGAGAAAAACAATGGAGACAGTGTGAGCTCTGGGGTTTTTTCCCCCTTCCCAGACACCAGACTGGCTGCCTTTTTTTTCCCACCAACTCCCCAGCATGGATTCAATTTCCCTAGTGATGTCTGCCTCACACTGGATATCCTCTGTCTTCAGAGCTTGTGGTATATCCCGTGCCCAGATCACCAGAACACACCCGTGAATCTTTGGTATTTTCAGTTGACCTCTGCAGTTGATCTTTGCTGGTAGCAACAATGGAAATTGTGTCCAGTTTACCCCAAATGACAATCTTTGGTCTGTGGGGTTAAAGCACCCTTCAGATTGCGTATTTCTTTCCCCCATTCCAAATGCTTCTTCAATGTATGTCAAGTAGCCAAGAAAAGTTTTTTTTTTTTTTTTTTTTTTTTTTTCCATCCTATCTCTACACTAACTTCTTGGCTGACCTGGAACAAGTCGGTAGATCATAAGATGCACAACTGAAAAAGGTCTTATCACTCATCTAGTCCAACCCCCTCACTTAATACTGTGTCTCAGTTTCCTCATCCAGAAAATGGGATTAATCATACCTTTCCTGACCACTGAACAGGGTTATTATGCGGATCAAATCAGATAACGTACATGAAAGTACTTGAAAGTATAAAGCACCGTACAAACTCAGGGGGGATTGTTATCATTAAGAGGCCACATCCAATGAGCTGACCAGACAAGTGGATCTGCTGACTGCCTCACAGTACATGTCTGCCTGGGAGATGTGAATAGGAGGTGTTCAGTAGCTTCAGAGGGCAAAATGGAATTTCTTGTGGGGACAAGACCACATCCTCTGGGGAACAAGTGCCCTTTTAGGAGGAAAGGAGGGTGGAGCCTTGTGACATCAATCTCGTCACAGGGTGGGCCTAGTCCTCGACACTCTAATCCCTTGGTGCCAGTGGATTTACAGGGAAAGTCTCTTTGCCACCCTCTTTGGCTCTAGCCCAGAGTCCACACCAATAATCACTGCTCCAAGTAAAGACTCCAACTGGCTTTGAGGCACATTTGCTCTTGAATCTGTCCCTACCCTTCTCTTCCTTTTCCACTGCCATAACTCTGGTTCAAGTCCTCATTGCCCTATACCTGACTATAGCACTTCCCATTGACCACTCTTCCCATCTCTAACCTCTTCCTTTCTAACTTGTCCAATAAAGACTCCAAGACAGATCTATCTGCTTTGATCATGACAATGATTTCCTCCTCTTTAAAATGAGGGGATCAGATTAGCTGACCTCAAACCCTCCCTCCTCCCCCCCCCTGCTCCCCAAGCTCGAGCTCTAGTCTTGTGACTCTGTGACTTTCTGTCTTTAGTAACTTTGGAACAATAATCCACATGCTTATAAATGCTTTAAGCTTTTACTGAATAGTAACAATAGATTACTTAGATTTGTATAGCACTTTAAGGCTTGCAAAGGACATTACATATACTAATTATCTCCTCTGATTCTCACAATAAACTTGTGAAATAGGTAGCATAAATATTATTGTTATTGTTACAAATGAGGATACTGAGTCACAGAGAGACTGACTTGGCCAGGCCCATAAAGCTAGTGTCAGAGCAGGGTTCTACCCTAAATTAGTTGATTTCAAGCCCAGGGTTCTTATAATGTCAAGTTTTTTTGTTTTTTGTTTTTTGTTTTTTGTTTTTTGTTTGTTTGTTTGTTTGTTTTGTTTAGTTTTGTTTTGTTTTGTTTTGTTTTTCTCAGAAGCTGTGTTTTTCTGTTCAAGAGTAATCATGCACTTTACCTGTTCAATAACCTTCAATGGCTCCTTGTTGCTCCAAAGCTGAAGTCCAGAATTAAGTAGACACAGAGGATGGGGGAGGGAATTGAAAGCCAGGGTTATGAGTGTGAGTGGTTATGGGAAAAAATGACAAAGCTAGCAATAGTAGCAGGAACAAGAAAGGCAGAATGAGCATAAACAAAGATTTTTTTTTGCTTTTTTGTTTGTTTGTTTTTTATCACAGAGATCAGTCCAAGAGTTCATAGAAAGCACCATTGAGCTAAACCCGAGTGACTTGAGATTTAAAAAATTTAGCAGAGTTCTGGTGTCTCTAATTGATCCATTGGTAAGAAGTCTTGTAGAACCAACTCAAGAAGTCTAAAGTTTAGGGAAATTGATACCTCTGAGAGGTAGAATTTAGGATAAGGATGAGAGATGGGAATAATGAGGGAATAAGAGTAGAGATTCCATCCTCAGGTACTCACAAATTTTTGCTCATATACAGACTCTGCAGGAGTTGCTAAATTCAAACACCATTTCTGGGTTTCTGATTTGTTCTATGATGCATTATATCTGAGAGAAACCTGGAAGAGTTGAGAGAAAAGCTCCCAAGTCTGATCCAGTAGTGATCTAATTGAGATTTAGGGATCTAGTCTTGAGGGGTCTACTTGGAAAGGGAAGCTTTGAAAACCATTTCTCCCTCTAATCTTCACTTTTATCATATGCAAAATGAGAGAGAGGTGACAAGATTATTTCCAAGATTCTTTCTAACTCTAACTTCTGTATTCTAACATTCTATATTCCAGAGTCCCTTTTAGTTAGATTATATAAGGAATTATACAGGGAATATTGTCTTTGGGTCTGTTATATCTGTCTAATGTTGTGAACCTCCAGAGAGTACAAATCTTGTATTGAATTAATTAGTAAGCCTAAGATCTTTAATGAAGTTTATATTTTCACTGAGGTTTTATAACTGTACATATGAGGCGGGTAGTTAGATGACTCAGTGGTAAGAATACTGGATTTAGAATCAGAAAGACTTGAGTTCAAATCCCCCTCAGATACATCCTGGGCAAATCACTTAATCTCAGTTCTCTCACTTATAGAAACAGGGATAAAACAGCATCTGCCTCCTAGGGCCTTAAGATAAAATAAGATAATATATATTAAGTTCTCTACAAACCTTAATAGCTATATAAATATTAACTAGTATTATTATGTTATAACTCCCCCATTAGACAAGTTCCTTGAAGTTAGGGATAGTGGCATTTAAAAATATAAATATATTTCTGTATTACATAGATATATGTATAGATGTATATATGCACATATATGTAATGTGCATGACTGTATTTATACACACACACATATCCAGATACAAACACAAGATGTAGCACATAGGGAATGTCTGACATTCTTGGTACACATCATGTTCATCTCTGCCTTTCCCCATACCAACAATGCCCTCCTTGGTTCTCTCTGCCTTTTCACATTATTATCATCTTTCAAAGACTTCTCCCTAAAATATTTCTACTATATATCTTTCTTTTTAGACCTTTGCCCCTTTCTATCCATACCTTACTAGCCTTAGATCTTTAATCATTACCACCATCTGATGTTTTCATCCATACATCATGGATCCTAAAAGCTACTTGGAGGAAGTCTCAAAAGTCAGAATTAGATTCTGTAAATTCATGTAATTTCACTGATTTAACTTCAGTAGGGTGGGACCCCATTGGTACATGGCAATTCTCTCAATTCTTTTCTGATTGACTCCCTAAACTACTCTCCTCATAGACTGTTTCAATCATTCTCCTCCCTCCTCAAGCCACTGGCTCTATTCTCCTCACTCCCATTCAGAGAAGATGACCTCAGCTCATTGCTTTGATGACCAATAAAAAATCTTGGTCTCCCTTAAATAAGAATATCTGTATTAAGCTCTTTTATTTACCCTCCTCCACATTTGAAAATCTCTGAGCATCTTCACTACTCTCTTTGCTCAGTATCAGAAGATGAGATGGTTCTTCTCTTTGCCATTACTAATCCCTCCTCTTTGACCTTTGATTCTATCCCTTCCTGCTACTTTCTGAAGTCTGCCCAATGAATCATTCTCCCAGGAATGATTCAACACTTCAGCTTCTTCCTGTGCATTGACTTCATCCTTACTAACAACAATTCAACTAAAAAGTATCTAACACCTATTATGAGCAAGATAATCTGATGGCACTGAGGATAGAAAGACAAATATACAATGGTCTTTGCTTTCAAGGAATTTATAGTGTATTGTGGGATGGAATGGGATTATTTGTTCACTTTGCCTTGCCAAAGAGAAGGACCACCTCATCATCTGAAGGGGGAAATAGTAGCAGAAGGTATCTGAGAGATATCAGTTGGGAGAAGAGAGAAGAGGAAGCTCTCAGGAAAAGGCTTCAATTACATAAGATCCCTTGAACATAACCACAGAGATAACTTTGTTTGATAACCCCTTGATTATTAATATTAAACAAGGCATAAAAGTGTTTCTTATTGTCATAAGGGAGCTCTGGTACACTGTCCAAATTAAAGAGGGCTTTCATATAGATGATGAGGTTCTTCAGATGCTCTTTTTTTGTGAGTCACATTGTATATAATACATCAATCCCTGAAATACTGCAGAACTTCCTAAACAAGATTCAAAATCATTCAATAGGACAAAGGCTAACTCTAAACAATAAACCAAAACAAAACAAAAAGCTAGTGGATGAAGGGTATGCAGTTGAATAGATAGCCCATAGAGCTGTCCACCAGTACATTTAGCTTGGATAGACACTGCAGATGGATGATGAACTGGTCCCAGAAATGATTAAGAGCAAGAGAATAGGTTGGATTGGATTTGAGAAAATGCCATGCTTTTAATGATCCCAAGCTGCTCCCTGAAACAAAAGTCTTATCTTTTTAACATCAATGTTACAAGTATATAACTGCAAAGCATGGAATACCATAGCCTTGAAAGAATTAGAACTACAAGTCACCCAAAGGTCAATGGAGAGAGGAATTGTAGACACGAATCACCAATGAAAAACTGTGCAGGAAAAGTGATGTAAATTATATTATTAGAGAAATATATGACCTGAAAGGGAAGTAAGCCAGATATAGAATTAGAGCAAGGGACAAGTAATGGGGAGCGATGTGTTTTATTAGTGCTCATACAGTGTCAGCACATATAGAGAAAGTTTCCCAACACATTAGATGGAACCCCTTAAAAGAATTTATGGGAGGAGATAGAAAAGAGGAGGAGAAGGTGTGAATGGGAAGTACCCATGTCAATGAGATCACAGATTCTTGGAAATAGCAAAGTAGTCCAAGTAAGGAGGGAAGAGAGTCCAAAAGAAATTAGTGGTTAAGGGAAGGAAGAGAATTACAAATATGCAAGAGATGTGCAAATAGAAATGATAAGGCTTTGCAATTGATTAGACCTGGAAGGTGACTAAGAGGAAAGAGTCAGAGATGACTGAGGTATTGTACCTGGATGACTCAGAGGATGGTGTTATCATTAGTAGAAATAGAAAATTTTAGAGGATGGCAAGTTTAGGCCAGAAGATAATTAGTTCTATTTCAGAAAGACTGAATTTGAAATACATATAATCATGTCAACAATTAAGCACTTACTATTTGTCAGACATTGTGCTAAATACTGGAAATACAAATATAACCAAAAATACAATCCTTGCTGTCAAGGAGCTTACATTCTTTTTCTTTTCTTTTCTTTTTTAATTTATTATAGCTTTTTATTGACAAAGCATATACATGGGTAATTTTTTTTAACATTGACCCTTGCAAAAGATTCTGTTCCAACTTTTCCCCTCCTTCCCTCCACTCCTCCCCTAGATAACAGGTAGTCCCATACATGTTAAATATGTTAAAGTATATGTTAAATACAATATTTATACAGTTATCTTGCTGCACAAGAAAAATCGGATTTAGAAAGAAGGTAAAAATAACCTGAGAAGAAAAACAAAAATGCAAACAAACAATAACAGAAAGAGTGTAAATGTTGCGTTGTGGTCCACACTCATTTTTCAGTTCTTTTGCTGGGTGTAGCTGGTTCTGTTCATTACTGATCAATTAGAACTAATATGGATCCTTTCATTGCTGAAGATAGTCACTTCCATCAGAATTGATCATCATATAGTATTGTTGTTGAAGTATATAATGATCATCTCCTGGTCCTGCTCTTTTCACTCAGCACCAGTTCTAAGCCTCTCTGTATTCATCCTGCTGGTCATTTCTTACAGAACAATAATATTCCAAAACATTCATATATCACAATTTATTCAGCCATTCTCCAATTGATGGGCATCCACTCAGTTTCCAGTCTCTAGCCATTACAAAGAGGGCTACAACAAACATTTTGTACATACAGGTCCTTTTCCCTTCTTTAATATTTCTTTGGGATATAAGCCCAGTAGTAGTACTGCTGGATCAAAGGGTATGCACAGTTTAATAACTTTTTGAGTATAATTCTAGATTGTTCTCCAGAATGGCTGGATCTGTTCACAGTTCCATCAGCAATGCATCAGTGTCCCAGTTTTCCCACGTCCCCTCCAACATTCATCATTATTTTTTCCTGTCATCTTAGCCAATCTGAGAGGTGTGTAGTGGTAACTCAGAGTTGTTTTAATTTGCATTTCTCTGATCAATAATGACTTGGAGCATCTTTTCATATGAGTAGAAATAGTTTCAATTTCTTCATCTGAAAATTGTCTGTTCATATTCTTTGAGCATTTATCAATTGGAGAATGGCCTGATTTCTTATAAATTTGAGTGAATTCTCTATATATTTTGGAAATAAGGCCTTTATTAGAACCTTTAACTGTAAAAATGTTTCCCCAGTTTATTACTTCCCTTCTAATCTTGTCTGCATTAGTTTTGTTTGCACAAAAGCTTTTTAACTTGATATAATCAAAATGTTTTATTTTGTGATCAATAATGATCTCTAGTTCTTCTTTGGTCACAAATAAGGAGCTTACATTCTTATGTAACTGATGTCGGGGGGAACTGATGTGGGAGTGGGAGAAAGTCTTGTGGAGAAGAATGTAGGTTGCTCTGAGCCTTCTCCTTAAAATGGAGGTTCTGGGAAAAACAATAAGAGGGAGAGGCCACAGGAGTAACATGTCTTTCTAATGTAAGAACTAGTCCAGGAGCAGAGTGAGTTGCCAGGGAAAGGAAAATTATCTAGTAGATAAATTCCCATGGAAAGTTAAGAGTACAACCTGGGAAGAAATGAAAAGAAATCATTGAAGAGATATCTGTCAGTCAGTGAGTATTATTAAGCATCTACTTATGTGTCAGGTACTATATTAAATACTGCAAGTATTTCATAAGATAGGATTATAATTTAGGAGAGAAATTAGGACTGGACATAAAGATTCTGTAGTCATCTGTTCAAGATAATATTTGATCTCCCAGAAGCAGGTGAGCTTACCAATGTAGAGAGAGAAAAGAAGGAATCGGAAGGAGCATTGTTTCCTACCTAATCTAAGGAAGTGAAGCATGGATAATAATTTAACATAAGAGTTTGAGGACTTCTCAAAAAGGCAGGAAAACAGAAAGCATCATAGGTAACAAAAGTCAAGAGAGAAGAGATTATCCAAGAAGAGGGAGTGGGCAACAGTTTGTAGGGCTTGTTGAAAGTTCAGAAAGGATAAGGGTTAAGAAAAGGACATTGAGATCACTGATAACCTTCTAGAGAGCAAATGCAATTGGATAGTAGAGCCAGAAACCAGGAACTAATCGACAGACTTAGCTGTCATTATAGATTCGAGGGAATAAGATCAAGGAACAATTAGAAGAATCAGCCTTGGCTAGGGAAAGTGCCATATCTTCTTCAGAGACAGGCATGTGTCTGACTGAATATTAGCGGGATCGGAAGTCTATGGGATATGAAAAATGTGGCATATGAGAGATGAGAGAGCTCTTGAGGGATGATCACAATTTTCTCAGCGAAGTAGAAGATCAAGGCATCTTCTAAGAGAAATGCTTTGAGATGGCATTATGAGCTTGAAGTGAGAAGAGAAGATGTGGATTAGCTCCTGAGGGGAGAGGTGGTAGCAGTGGATTCCTGTAAGTCCCCTAACATGAGAGGAGTTGGAAAGAAGAGGGAGATTGGCAATAAGAAATGATTCTCTTTGGCACAACTGACAACAACCATATAACACCAAGGGCCAAGCAAGGAACAGTAAAAAGATCATCATGCAATGTAGAGGCCAAGTTGAGATCAGAAACCAACACAGTAATCAACCAAGTTTATATCCTCTAGTAGTGGTCAGCAGTCTGGTCAGTAGAATTAGAGAAGGCAGATAGTGAGGGGTTAATAAAGGGTTAAAGATTAGCTATGTCCTTTGTTCTCCAAGAGAACCATGACATCAGGGAGGGGATGCCATGACATGCAATGACATGCAATGAATTGGATTTTAGTGAGCGAGGGCTGTGTCAGGTCACCTCTAGAGCCATCTGGGTCCAGTGGCCAGATATAGAGCAGGATGACTAGAGATAGCCCTGGATGCAGTGGGAGACCTTGGCCTTTTTAAGGTAAAATTTTAAGATCTTGGTTTGACTGAGGCCATCCCCCATTCAATGATTAAGGCTAGACAACAATTGAGGCAAATAATGATCTCTTTCATCTAGTAAAAACAAAAAGTAAACGAATGAATGATGAATAAGTAAATAAGTAAATCTGGGATCCTCAGAGTTTCTGATCAAAGCAGAAATTATTGCTATTTATATTCACTGAGTCAATCAGGTCCCAAAGGACAAAAGGACAGAAGATCAAGGGAGTCAAAGGTGAACAGTGGCAGAGAATGGAAAAAGGATAGGAATTTCAGTGACAATGAATGGATATAGAAGGAATTGGCTAGAATGAAAAAAGAAATGGAATTATTATCTGCAAAGGGAATTTCAGAATTCAGAATCATGGAGCCTGTATAGTTATAGGTGAGGATGAGCTATAAAGTATGACCTTATAGCTATCTCTGTGGGTGATTGAGGTAAACTGAAGATGTAAGTCATAGGAACTGAGGAAGCTGATGAAGTGGGAAGCCAAGATGCTTTAAGGCACATCAATCCGTACATTTAAGTCCCCAAGTATGGGGGCAGAGGTTAAGATAGAAAGGAAGATTGTGAACCAAATATTGGACTCCTTGAGAAAGAAAGGAGAGTGTCCTGGAGACTGGTAGAATATACAGATAGATGAAATAAACTTGAAAAGAGGAGAAGGTACTGAGTTATAATGGCAGAAAGAAGATCAAGACATGGCAGTTCAGTGCAATGAGTATGCCATCTCTTTCTTGTGTTCCAACGTATTAGGGGACATGATAAGATCAATTAGCAATAATTAAGTGGCATCTTTGTGCCAGGCACTGTATTAGATGTTAGAGATACAATAAAAAATTAAATAGTCCCTGCCCCCAGTTGATTACATTCCAGAGAAAGATCTGGGTTTGTAAGGAATTGGAAAGACATTTAGGATAAAGGGAAATTTGTTAACAAAACATGATGATGACAGTGTACTAAAAAAATTGCAGAGAGTCAGCAAAGATACTAATCGAGATGATTAATAGCTATAGCAAGATTTCAGGATACAAAATAAATCCACAAAATAAACAGTATTTCTGTATAGTAAATATACAAACCAAGAAGAAATTTTGATACAAATTCCATTCAAGATAGCTACAAAATATGCAAAATATCTGGAAGTAAACCCACAAAGAAATACACAGAATTGTTACATAACTACAGCTATAAAATACTCCTAGAAATAAAGGGAGATTTAAATAATTGGAGAGAAATTCACTACTCATGGTTAGGCTGTGCTGCTATTATGAAAATGACAATACTACCTAAATGAATTTACAAATTTAGTGCCACACCAAATTACTGAGGTAATTTAAAAAATAATTAGGTAAAATAATAACAAAATTCATTTGAAAGAATAAAAGATCTAGAATATCAAGAGAAATAATGAAAAAAGTATGAATGAAGAAGACATAGAAGTATCAGATCACAAACTATATTAAGAAATTAGTAACCATCAAAACTATTTGGAGCTGATCTAAAACAATAACCACTGAAAAGTAGGACAATGAAACAAATTATATAAGAAAGAAACAGAAGCAATCGAAAACAGTAGTCTAGTGTTTAGTGAACTCAAGAGCTTAAATTACTGAGAGAAAAGACTCCCCTTTTTTCCCCAAGAACTGTCAAGAAACTAAAAAGTGGTTGAGCAGAAATTAGGTTTAAACCAGCATCTTATACTATATATCATAATAAGCTTAAGATGAATGTGACTAGAATATAAAAAGTCACACCATTTAAAAAAAAAAGGAAGAGAATGAGATTAGGTTCACTCTATGGACTGAGGAGGGGAGGAAGAATTCTCAATCAGACAAGAGGTAGAGATCATATTTTTAAAAAACAGATGAGTTTGACAAGAAAAACAATGAACAACTTTAGCAAAATAATATCAAGAAAGATAAAATTAGAAGATAAATGTGAGAACAGCAGAGTATTTTCTTTTTCTTTTTTTTTTATTATATATATATATATATATATATTTTATAATATTATCCCTTGTATTCATTTTTCCAAATTACCCCCCCTCCCTCTATTCCCTCCCCCCGACGACAGGCAATACCATACATTTTACATGTGTTACAATATAGTCTAAGTACAATACATGTGTGTGAATATCATTTTCTTGTTGCACAATAAACATTAGAATCCGAGGGTACATGCAACCTGGGCAGACAGATATTAGTGCTAACAATTTACATTCACTTCCCAGTGTTTCTTCTCTGGGTGTATCTACCTCTGTCCATCATTGATCAACTGGAAGTGAGTTGGATCTTCTTTATGTTGAAGATTTCCACTTCTATCAGAATACATCCTCATACAGTATTGTTGTTGAAGTATACAGTGATCTTCTGGTTCTGCTCATTTCACTCAGCATCAGTTGATTTAAGTCTCTCCAATCCTCTCTGTATTCCTCCTGCTGGTCATTACTTACCGAGCAATAATATTCCATAACTTTCATATACCACAATTTACCCAACCATTCTCCAACTGATGGACATCCATTCATCTTCCAGTTTAACAGCAGAGTATTTTCAACAAAGAGTAATATCATTGATTAAAAATCTGCCAAGTCTATTATAGCCAAACTATACTATTCTTTGTATCCTAAATATAACCTGGGCCCTTCAGTCTTTTCCTTTACTGAGACCTTTTACTTTCCCTAAGTCTGAAATTTGCTTTTCATTCTCCTTACCTGTTAACTTCCCACTCATCCTCAGATATCATATCTTCTATTGGAACTTTCCATGTCTCCCTCAATAAATATTAACCTTCTCTCTCATATTGCACATAGCAATTTGTTTCATAACTCCCTAATAAAATAGAATATTGTATAATTATGGATGTGGATGTTCTAGTTCTAAATCCTATGATTTGAGTTAATCTGAGGATCATGGACTATGAATATAGTATTTTAGAACCTGGAAAGAGTCTTGGAGATGATTTATCTACCTTACTCATTTTACAGATAAAGAAACTGAGGCCCAGTGTTTAATAAATGTTTATTGATTAATTCTCTATGGATTCTTAAATCTACACAATCAACAAAAATAACAAATCAAGCTTGTTTTGTAACATTTTCCAGTTTCAAAAGTGTAAAGATTCATACTGAAAAATTAACTATCAACTTGCAGATGAACAGGATCTAGCACACCCCAATCTATAGCCAGTGCCCAATAATTTTTATAATTTTTACTATATTTACTCTATTCAAATATACTTTAATACAAATAATGATATGCAGATATTCTAACTTTATTTTGAAATAAAACATTTTCATCCTATTTATTTTCTAAGTTTTATAGATTGTAAGAAATGAATGATATCATTGGTACAATTTAGTCCTTCAAGATAGTCTTAAATTCTGTTTCTTCTGGAACTAATAGAAACACCTATACGCTAAGAAAACAACCTATTATTGACTATCAAATTAAAATAAAGGACTTCCTATAACCTGAAGCTTCATTTTAGTTCTGGAATTCACAAATTGGAAGTACCCTGTGTTCCTTTGGGCTCTCCCTCTGATTGGATGATTTCTCTCAGAACCTCCATTCACAAGTTGTCTTCCTCATTAGATTGTTAGTGCCTTGAGATATCTTTCGCATTGGCAGTATTTAAGAGTATGTGGTACATAGTAAGTATTTAATAATTGCTTTCTTACTGGCTGACTGACTTAAATATGTTATCTTGCATTATAGTCATCTTCCCAACCCTAATAGACTGTTAGTTCCTTGAGGCCAGAGGTCATTACCTTTGTGTCTTCCTTAATCCTAGCATAATAATCTGTACACAGTAGGTATTTAATAAGCATTTGTGAAAGTTGCTAGGTGTTTTATTTTTATTAAAGCTTTTTATTTATCAAAACATATGTGTGGACAATTCTTCAACATTAGCCCTTGCAAAACCCTATGCTCCCTTTCCCCCCCCCCTTCCCCAACACCCTCCCCTAGATGGTAAGTAGTCCAATATGTGTTAATACATGGTAGAAATATATGTTAAATTCAATATATGCATACATATTTAAACAATTGCCATGCCACACAAGAAAAAAAGAGAAGCAAAATAAAATGCAAGCAAACAACAACAAAAAAGAGTGAAAATTGTGAACCACACTCAGTTCCCAGTGTCCTCTCTCTGAGTGTAAATGCCTCTCTTCATCATTTAACAACTGAAACTTGTATGAATTATCTCATTGCTGAAAAGAGCCTCGTCCATCAGAATTGATCATCATATAAAGCTTGTTGTTGCTGTGTATAATGATCTCCTGGTTCTGCTCATTTCACTTGGCATCAGTTGATGTAAGTCTCTCCAAGCCTCTCTGTATTCATCCTGCTGGTCATTTCTTACAGAACAATAATATTCCATAACATTCATATACCATAATTTACATAACCATTCTCCAATTGATTAGCATCCATTCTTTTTCCAGTTTCTAGACACTACAAAAAGGGCTGCCACAAACATTTTGGCACATACAGGTCCCTTTCCCTTCTTTAGTATTTCCTTGGGATATAAGCCCAGTAGTAGCACTGCTGGATCAAAGGGTATGCACAGTTTGATAACTTTTTGAGCATAATTCCAAATTGCTCTCCAGAATGGCTGGATCCATTCACAGTTCCATCAGCAATGCATCAGTGTCCCAGTTTTCCCACGTCCCCTCCAACATTTACCATTATCTTTTTCTGTCACCCAAGCCAATCTGAGAGATGTGTAATGGTATCTCAGAATTGTCTTAATTTGCATTTCTCTGATCAATAGTGATTTAGAGCACCTTTTCATATGACTAGAGGTAGTTTCAATTTCTTCATCTGAAAATTGTCTGTTCACATCCTTTGACCATTTATCAATTGGAGAATGGATTGAATTCTTATAAATTTGAGTCAATTCTATATATTTTGGAAATAAGGCCTTTATCAGAACCTTTGAAGGCAAAAATGTTTTGCTAATTTATTGCTTCCCTTCTAATCTTGTCTACATTAGTTTTGTTTGTACAAAAACTTATTAACTTAATATAATCAAAATGATCTATTTTGTGATCAATAATGATCTCTAGTTCTTCTTTGGTCACAAATTCCTTCCTCCTCCACAGATCTGAGAGGTAAATTATCCTATGTTCTTACAATTTGTTCTTTATGTCTAGATCATGAACCCATTTCAATCTTATCTTGGGATATATTGTTAGGTATGGGTCAATGTGCTAGATTTTTTTTTAAACAACCCTTGAAATACTTGGATTGAAGTACAAAATTCTCGGGAGGTAATAGTTTTCTTCTTTGTTTGGCCCTAATGGCTACATCTGGAGGATAGCTATCAATTTTGGACCCTGTGTTATGGAATGGACATTAATAAGCTCAGCAGCATCTGGAAAAGGTCAGCCAGGATGGTAAGGATCATGTTATATGAGGACAAATTGAAGGAAGTAGGGGTAGAGAAGAGTTGAGAGAAGAGTTGTTGGGAGGGGTAGATGAAGCTGTCCCAGTAAGTGAGAAGTTGTTACATAGTAAATTTGCAAGTTGGGGGCTGGGGTAGGATTAGGCTTGTCTTTCTGGGTTTTCAAAAGCAGAACTGTGACCAATTAGTAAAAGTCACAGAGAGGAAGATGCAGGCTTGATGTAGAAAAGATTGGACAATTAGAGCTTCCCCAGAGTGCAATGAGCTGCTATCGGATGGAGTGACTTCCTTCACTGGAGGTTTTCAAACAAAGGCTTGATGGGGTGACTTCTTGTAGAAGAAAGGATTCTTGTTTAGGCATGTGTTTCTAACTGAGAGTTTGATTCTCCAATTGGGTTATAAACTCCTTGAAGCCTACTATATGCCAGGAACTGTGCTAGCCATTAAGGATACACTGATTAAAAAAAAAGAAACAATCCCTACTCTCAAAGAACTTTCATTCTATAGAAGGCAACATGTATTTAAATAAACATAGACAAAATAAATACAAGATAAATTGGGGGAGCATTGTCAGCAGGAAGGATCAGGAAAGTTATTGTGCAGGAGGTGATACTCGAACTGAAACTTGAAGGAAGCAAGATATTCTAAGAGATAGAGCTGAAGATGAAGTACATTCCAGGAATAGGAAATTGTGGATATAGGAGAAGAAGGTCATGTGTGAGGAACAATAAGAAGTACAGTTTGTCTGCAGCCTAGAGTGCAGGAAGGGGAGAATTATATAAAAAGTTTGGAAAATAAATGGATTGGGACCAGGTTGTAAAAGCTTATAAAAAGTAAACAAGGGGAGCTTATATTTGATCCCAGGAAAAATAGTGATCCATTGTAGATTCTTACAGAGAGTGATATTTTTAAGCCCTAAATTTTAGGAAAATGAATTTGGCTGCTAGGTGGAACATAGGCTGGAGGAGGGAAGAGACAAGGCAGGAAGACAAATTAGGAAGCTAATGGTGAGAGTCTAGACAGGAGTTGAAAAAGACTTGAATTAGGCTGATAACCATAAAGGAGATGTATACTAGAGATATGTAGAGATAGAAACAACAACATTTGGCACAATTGATTGGATGAGGGGTAAAAAAAAATATGGGGCATCAATGGTGATGACAAGGTTGTAAACTCAGGAAATTGGGAGGATTGTTGAGTTTGAGACTTCTATGAAATATCCAATAGGAGTCAGAGATGGGCAACTAGAGCTCAGAGGAAAGACTAGGTTGAATATCTAGATTTGGGAGTCATTTGCATTGAGGTAATAATTAAACCCATGGGAAGTGATGAGTCTTACTTACAGTCCACTGTACTTAAGAGGTATTGTCTCACTCAAAGGAAAAGGATAGAGCTTCATAATCACAGGTAAGGCTCTCTATTCAGAGTCATTTACTTTCCCAAACATCAATTGCATGAAAAATGAAGCAGTCCCTTGAAACCCTTCTAGGGTAGAATTCGGTGCTTCTTGGACAACCACAGGGTGATGGGGATGTGATTCAAATACCACTTCAAGGAGAAATAACAAAGGGAGGTGGCTCAGATATGGCTAAACTATTCTGAGTTAGAAAGGCACTCATCTCAAATACTCTGATCTTAAATTCAATCCACTTTGACAAATATTCATTAAGTGCCTACTACAAGGCACTATTCTAAGTGTAGTAGCTACAAAGAAAAACATTAAACAATGCTTACCCTCAGGGAGTTTGCATTCTGCTAGGGAGATACAAGTACATAAGTAACTAGATATAAAATATGCAACAAAATAATTTCAAGAGAAAGATAGTAACTCAGAGCATCAGAATTGGCTTCCAGTAAAAGGTGGCATTTGATCTAGGCTTTAAAGATAGGAATTTTGTAAGGCAAAGGGGGGAGGAGGAGAAGGATATTCCAGGAATGGGGAGCCATATTGTAAAGAGGAGGAGGCAAGAGATGGAATGTCACGTAGGAGGCCAGTTTGACTACTATGGGATGTGTGTAAAGGGGAGTAATATGAAAGGAGAGTATAAAGATAAATGGGAACCAGATCATGGGAGGCATTAAATGCCAGCTTGAAGATTTTATATTTTATCCTATAGGCAATGCTTTTCTTCTTGTTCTGGTTCAGTCATTTTCAGTCATGTATGACTACCAGGCGACCCCATCTGGGGCTTTCTTGGTAAAAATACTGTAGAGGTTTGTCATTTCTTTCTCTATTTTAAACATGAGCAACTGAGTCAAACAGGATGAAGTAACCTGCCCAAGGTCACACAGCTAGGAAATTGAGGCCATGTTTGAAGTCAGGAAGAGAAGTCTTCTTGACTCCAAGCCTGGCACTTTATCCACAGTTTCCTCTAAAGATCATAAAGAGTCACTGGAGATTTTTGAGGGGAGAGATGACATAATCGCATTTATGACTTAGTAAAATCAGGTGGAAGGAGAGAGAGACCAGTTAAGAGGTTCTTGCAATAGTCTGGATGAGAGTCAGTAAAGACCTACCTAAATTAAGGTATGCTATATGAGTGGAGAGAAGATGTATATAAGAGTTGTCTTGAAAGTGTGATCAGCCAGCAGTGCTTCTACTGGGCTTATATCCCGAGATCTTAAAGCAGAGAAAGAGACCCACATTATGCAAAAATGTTTGTGGCAGCCTTTTTTATAGTGGCAAGAAACTGGAAACTAAGTGTATATCCATCAGTTGGAGAATGGCCAAATAAATTAAGAATGTTATGGAATATTATTGTTCCATAAGAAATGATCAGCAGAATGATTTTAGAGAGGCCTAGAGAGACTTACATGAACAGATGCTGAGTGAAATAAGCAGACACAGGAGATCATCATATTAGGCAACAAGAAGATTATACAATGATAAATTCTGATGGGTGTGATTCTTTCCAACAATGAGATGATTGAGGCCAGTTCCAATGATCTTGTAATGAAGAGAGCCATCTACACACAGAGAGGACTGTAGGAACTGAATGTGGATCACAACTTAGCATTTTCACTTTTTTTGTTGTTGTTTGCTTGCATTTTGTTTACCTTCTCATTATTTTTCCTTTTTGATCTGATTTTTATTGTGCAGCAAGATTATTGTATAAATATGTATAGATATATTGGATTTAACATATATTTCAACATGTTTAACATATTTTGGATTACTTACCCTCTAGGGGAGGGTATGGAGGGAAGGAGAGGAAAATTTGAAGCCCAAGGGTCAATGTTGAAAAATTATCCATGCATATGATTTGACATAAAAAGCTTTAGTAGAAAAGAAAGTGTGATCAGCAAGACTTGGCAAATCAATGGATATCTAAGGATATGGAGAGGGAAACCTGGGTGACTGGGAGGATTTGGTCCTATCAACAGAAAGGAAGAAGTTTGGGAGAAGGAAGAGTTTAAGGATAAATAAAATGAACCCCCTACCTTTTTCTGTCCAACTGAATTTCACCTCTCCTTCAAGACCACATCCTAGTAACATGTATCCCCTGAAGCCTTTCCAGACTACTCACCTCCCGAGATCTGTCCTCTATACCCCGATGGTACTTACTCTTTTATACTAAAGTTCTCTTTCATATAAGTGAAGGTGACTTGCTTCCCTTACTAGACTAGAAACTCTTGTGATGGCAGGCATCATGTCATACTCAGCTTTGTCTTTTTCAGACTGCAGAGCACACTGCTGCACAGAGTAGATAGACAAGGTATGTCAAGTAAATAAGAGTCTGAGGACAGGACCTTGATCTGTTATCCTTGTCTCAGTGGTACAAAGCCCCAGGCATTCTGGGAAAGGCACCTGCTTCCGAAATCTGAAGGTTTTTTTTTGGGGGGGGTAAATGTGTAGAAGGGTGAATGTTTTGGAATTGAGAAGGGAAGGCAGGCTGAGCAAAGGAGAACCACAAGGCAATGGGGGTGGAGGGAACCTCCCAGTTTCCATCTGCTTTCACCAACCTAGGGAAGGGGAAGAAAAAAAAAGAAGAGAGAAGAGAAAGGAGATAAATGAAGGGGAGAATAAATGGAAGAAAGGAAGGGAAAGGTAGAAGAGAAGGGGATGGAAAAGAAAAGAGGGACAAGAGAAGCAGAAGGAGAAAAGAGGAAGATAACAAAAGAAGAAAAGAAAAGAAGGGGAAGAAAAAAAGGGAAGGGAAGAAGAGAAGAGACAGAAGAGAAGGAAGGAGAAGAGAAATGAGGAAAAGAAAAGAAAGGGGAGATAAGAAGGAGGAAAAGAAGGAAAGGGAAGAAGAGAAAAGAGAGATATTCCCTTCTCAGACAGACCAGGAACATATCTAGAGGGCAAGATGAGCAGAAAGAGGAAGAGGTTCAATGAGCAAGCAAGATGCCAGCTAAACAATTTAGCAGGACCCCAGGAAGAGAGAGAAAAAAATGAGCAGAAAAAGCAGGGAATGAGGAGGAGGAGAAAGAGAGGAGAAAGACAAGGAGAAAGAGGAGGAGGAAGAAGAGAAAGAAGACGGGATAGAAGAGGAGGAAGGAGGAAGAAGAGGAAGAGAAGAAGGAGGAGGAAAAGGAGGAGGAGGAGGAGGAAAAGGAGGAGGAGGAGGAGGAGGAGGAGGAGGAGGAGGAAAAGGAGGAGGAGGAGGAGGAGGAGGAGGAGGAGGAGGAGGAGGAGGAGGAGCTGTAAGCTTTCGCTCCCAACACTGAGCCCAGGGAGAGGGGAGAAGGTAAACTGAAATTATTCATTAAAAATAAAAAATAAAAGCCAAGGACCATCTCCAAGTAAAGCAGCCAGCTCAGGGCTCTAGGCTTTCACTCCCTCTTGAAAGTAAATACAAAGGCTTTGGTTCCCCAGCACTTTCTAATGGTCGACCTCTCTGTTGTCCTCAATGCGAGCCTGTCCCAGTTACAGCCGCTGGTTGCTACAGCAACTGAGCTCTGACTAATCATTTGCGCAATGACCTTTTTCCCCCCTGAGAGAGGGAGAGAGAAAGAGACAGGGAGGGAGGGAAAAAAAGGGAAAGCAAAAGAGAGAGGGAAAGAAGAGGGAAGGGAGGGAAGACGAGTAGGCGAGCAAGGAGAGCTACCATTAAAACGACTCAAAGAAAAACGGCTGGTTGTTGCTTTTTTGTTGGAGGAGGAGGGTGACGACAAGGAAGTAAAGGAGGAGGAGGAAAAGAAGGAAGAGGAGAAGGAGGAGGAGGAGGACGAACAGGAGGAGGAAGAGGAAGAGAGGAAGAGGAGGAGGAGGAAGAGGAGGAGGAGGAAGGGGCTGTGGGCTCCCAGCTTCAAAGAGGAATGAACAGAAAGGAGGGAGCTATAAAGGGCCCCTGGAAGAGCCAATGACAAAGGGGAGAAGAGAAAGAGAATGGGTAGGAGGAGGTGCTATGAGAGGGGAGAAAGAAATGTTGTCTTGCCTTTCTTACACCTCTTTCAATCTGGTTTGCCCTCCACCACCACCTCAATTGCCAGCCCCCTCCTCCCAACCATCCAAGGCAATCAGTTACAGAGATTTTCAGGGCTTGGGAAGAAGTGGGGATGGAGAATGCACAAAGGACACTGTAGCAACAACAACAACAACAACAAAAAAAAAAAAAAAACCATGTCCCCATTGCCCAGGTGGGAAAACTGAGATGGTGAAGAAGCTTGCTCTGGCACTAGGGTGCCCACCACACACCACACACCACACACACACACACACACACACACACACACACACACACACACACAGCCTTGGTCTCCTCATTCTCAGGGAAAATTGTTTTCAATCCTGGCAATTTCAATGTACCCCATTTTAATAGATGTGGGTGAGTTCTATCAGCACCCACAAACTCTAAGCAATTGATTTTTACATTTTTTTAAACTGAAAGATAAAGGAAGGCTAATGAAAATAGGAATAAGAGTGGAAAAAAAAAGAGCCATAGGAGAAAGAGGAAGAGGGAAGGGCTGAGGGAGAAGAAAGACAGCAGAAATGACTGGAAACAGGGTTAGACAGATGGGAGGAAGAAAAATAAAGGGGGTTGAAGATAGATCAAACAGAGGGAAAGGAGAGAGAGAGAGAGAGAGAGAGAGAGAGAGAGAGAGAGAGAGAGAGAGAGAGAGAGAGAGAGAGAGAGAGAGAGAAACGCAAAACATGCTGTGTGGCTCCATGCCTTTCTCCAGGCAAATAAACCTGCCATTGAGCTGCCTGGACATGGTTGTGCCCCTGGACACAGCAAACAGCATTTTGAAGTGCTTCCCTTGGACTGGTGGACACGTCTCTGTTTGCTGGCTGTGGCCTTAGGTTTCCTGAGGGCATCGATGCACCCAGACCTGTCTGGCTTCAGCCACCACAGGTTCAACCTCTCTGCCACCTCTTCCTTCTCTCTTAAGAAAATCCATTGAGGGCTCTCAGTTTAAAGACACCACATCAAGTCCCATTCCCCTCCCCACTGGGATGAGTTAGATGAGTGTTTATAATGCTGGGGAGCCCCAAGTCACACCACAGTGAGGAGGGAAGGAGGGGGGAGGACAGATGGTGGTGATTCAATTTTAACCAGTCTTTAGCTATCAGGGAGAAGTTGTGGGATCAGGCTGAGATCAGAAAATCATACAATTTTAGAGCCAGAAAAGACCTCTGAGATCATGGAGTACAATGCCCTCATTTCACCGATGAGGGAACCAAAGCCTAGGGTGGAGGTGAAGTGTTTTACCCAAGGTCATGCAGCAAGTTAGTAGCAGAACCAGAATTAGTACCCAGATGTCTCTCCATCTAGTTTTGTGCTTTTTCTATAACATCGGGACAAAGCCGACACCTTGATTTTTAATCCTTTAAGAACCAGAGGGAGACTTGGTACCCACACTGTAGATGCACAGCTTGCCTCATAGTCAAAAAGACCTGGCTCCAAGTCCCACCTATGGCAAATACTTTCTGTATGACCCTGGTGGGCAAGTCACTTAGCTTCGATGCCCCAGGAAAGTCTATAAGATTATAAATTGCAGAACAAATGGCAACCTGCAATGATAGAGGGAGTATCCTCACCAGTTGTTCCCTATGCCAACAAAATGACAGGTCTGCCTCTGCTCCCCTTTCAAAAAACAAAACAAAGGAATCAGAGTAGCTTTTCAAACTATTTTCTCTGCCTTAAACACTTACTTACAGGGCAATTTCTCTGCAGAATATGACATTCAAAAAGCCCCCATTGCACCCATTGGCACAGAATAACACCATTAATCAAGAACCAGAATAGGAGCCAACACCCTTTATGCCCCACTGACACCACCCTGTTTAATCTGAGCATTGGGGAATACAGAAAGAGCTCTTCTTTGGAGGAGTCTGCTGAGATGTAGATGAAAATGACCTTCAGAGTGGTAGCTGCTGTTGATGCTGACTGTGTAAATACCAGGGCACACAGGGGTGACACAAAAGATAGAAGCATGACTAGAAGCCTGTGGAGTTTGGTTTTGGCAGGAGGTACTTGGCCCAAGGTCTGAGAGGGACTCATATGAACTGGATGTCCTCTAGGGAGGAGTCCTCGAGTCAAGAAACCTGGATTCTAATCTCCACTCTCCCCCAGCTCAATGTGATCTGAGCAGACTGTGACCTCTCTAAGGTTCGGTTTTGTTCGTCTTTCAGATGGCCATAATATCTGTCCTATTTCACAGGGATTTGGGGAGGTTCAAATGAGATGTTAAAATGTTTTGCAAAGTATAAAGTGCTATAAAAATGTTAAATATAAAGAATTTCTCAGTTATTGTCTTACTTCATTTTCCTATAGGAAAGAGACCACATATTGAAAAGGTGAAAACAAACATGAGTTTGAAGTTCAAGATAGGTAAAATCACCTATATGAGTTCAAATGGCTTAACCTAGAGGAATTAGATCCCACGGTGTTAAAAAACATTACAAAGGAAATTGTTGAGTTGTTGCAGTAATCTTTGAAAATTCTTGGAGAACACAGGAGTGCTGAAAAACTAGTGATAGTCAAATGTTTATCTTAATTGTCAAAAAGGGGGAAAGGGTGTATTCTACAAGCAAAGACAGCCTTATGTGGGTCCCCAAAGCTTGATCAGATTATCAAACAACTGGACTGGGAGTTTAGAAAGGAAAAAAGGTGATCACAAGGAACCAGCATGAGTTCACTATAAGTAGCTTATGGCAGAGTCATTTTATTTCCTTTCCTTATAAAAAAAAAAAAAAGGAAGCCTTTTTAAATAGCAAGACATTTCCTCATATCTCAACCCATCCTTGCACTTAGATCCTTCATGAAAAGGAAAACAACTATGGAAAAGCAACTGACATATCAACTAAAGTGACAGCCCAAGCAGCATTTGGCGGAGGAAGAAGGTAGGTGCTATCATCTGACCCCTGGCAGCAGTGTTGGTGGATATCTGTAATTTAAGTCTTGTTGCTATTGTTTCCTTTTCTGATAGGGCTTCTAGACTGGTAGATGAAGAGAATGCTGTAAGCATAGTCTATTTCAACAAAGTAATTGGCAATTTTTCACAATAGTCATATGATTTTGAATTGGAAGGGACTTTAGGGATCATTTAGTCTAGCTCCCTCGTTTAAAAAATTTTTTTTTTCAATTATCAAACACTCATTTTTTTCTCTCTGCCATTTCCCTCATCTGTTGAAAAAGGAAGGAAGAAGGGAAGAAGAAGAGAGAAGAAGGAATGGAGGAAGGAAAGAAGGAAGAAAGAAAGGGAGGAAGGTACAGAGGGAGAGAGGGAAGACAGAAGGAAGGGGGAAAGGGACAGAGTGAGAAAGGGAGGAAAAAAGGAAGAAGGAAGGAAGGAAGGAAGGAAGGAAGGAAGGAAGGAAGGAAGGAAGGAAGGGAAAGAGAAAGGAAGGGAGGGAGGAGGGAAAAGGAAGGAAACAAGGAACCAAGGAAGGAAGGAAAGAGAAGGAAAGAAAAAAGGAAGAAAGGAAGGAAGGGAGGGAGGGAGGAAGGGAGAGAGGAAGAGAGGGAAGGAATACAGAATCTCTATCACATAAGCTTATGTCAAACAAAACGTATTTCCACATTGGCCACATCCAGAAAATATATTTCTTGTTCAGCATGTTTGTCCATCAGCTGAGGCCCAGAAAGATGATTTACCTTGTGGACAAGGGATGTGGATTGGATGGTATTTGAGAAGATTTTCTGTTAGCAGAAACACAGATTTTGTTTATTAATATGTTGTGTACCACATGGCTCTGCCCCCAACCCTATCCTATTAAATATTTTTTATCAATGCCTATTTCATATGACTGTTTTGAGGTCAGGCACAAGGTCTTTGAAAAAAATTTTAAAATACTATGCAAATAGAAGAGACAACTATTAAGTCTTTAGAATTATATCTTCAAAAAATCTTTTCAGACAAACAATGGACAGGTCTTATGTTTGCCTGTCCCTTCTCTGGCCCCCTCTTATAATAATCAAAATACCAGCCCTGCCCAACTTTCATGTTCCCTCCCAATACCCCTCTCTGCTTCCCAGGCTCCCTATCCTTTCAGGGACACCCTGAGTCTCACTTCACTGCCTGCCTTAACCAAAGAAAAGAAGAAGGAAGAACAAGTCAGGATTCTCTTCTTTCAATCAGCCTTTGAAATGGGGGGGGAGGGGGGAAGGGGGAGAGAAGGAGGAGGAAGGGAGGGGGAGAAGTTGACACTGTTCCCCTAGCAAAGTCCACCCATAACCAGCCTTTTAAAAATGGCTCAGAACATAGACAGTCCCTGTTGTCTCTCCAGTCCCAAGGACTAGCAGGAACACATGCTCCCCAGAGCTGATGGCTGGGGGTGTCTCACTTCTCCTGGGCTGGCAATGGCAGGAGGTAGGATGCTGTCAGCTTCTTCCAGGTTCTCATCAGCATGGGGCCCCAGCATCTCTGCTTAAAGATAGCCTCGGGCGCTCGCTTAAAGATGCTAACATTGCAGCTGACATTTGGGAAATCCTGGCAGCCGATCAAACCCGAGCTGAGAATAAGAGTCAGGGAGGGAGTATGCAGCTTGCTGGAGACTGGGGCAGGCTGGGGAAAACTAAGGGCTAAAAGGGACCTGTCTGAATTATTTTATTATTCTTATGAACTCCCCCACAAGTTAGGGCTCCCTTCCTGGGCCCTTGGGAATCAACCTTTTTTCAGTCTTTAAGGGTGGAGAAGAAGAGAAGAAAAACCAGGAAGAACAAGAAAAGGAAATAGGAGGAGCTTGGAACTAGGACCCAAATCCCTCATTTTATCCCCAAATACTGGGTCTTTAACAATTATCAGACTAAGTGGCAATAAAACCACCAAGAAATTGGTAAAGAAGGATTAATTTTACTTCAAAGAGTAGGAAAAGGAGAACAGGGGTTTTACATCTTTCCCATGCTACACAGATCTTTCATTGCAGGGCCAGGACTGGATTTTTTATGAAGCAGAGAGGCTGACTTCTCTGGTAGAGACAAAGCAGAGTGGATGACGGCACCACTGGAGACCTGCCACACACCCACCCTGGAAAGCTTGGGGGAACTTAATTATAGGGCAGAGGCCATACTGCTTACCAGATCATAGGATTTACAAGTGGAAAGGACCTTAAAGACCATCCAGTCCATCCCCTCTAAATTTACAGATGAGAAAACTGAGGCCCAGAAAAATTAAGGGATTTGGGCAAGTTTACCCAGGTAATAATCAACAGAAGGAAGTTAAAAGCAATGTTCTCTAACACCATATCTCATGCCTTTGTCATTGTATCTCCATTGCTACTTCCATGTTCTATGACCTGGGGACCTAGAATGACTACTGGACAATTTGGAGGCTGTAGCCAAGCTAACCTTCCAAGAGCACATCTCTGACTCTGTGGCCCCCTTGCTCACAAACTCACAACAGCTCCCTTTTTCCTTCTGCATATGAGTCTAAGCTTTCAAAGTCTTCTACAATCTGGTTTCATCTTAATTACTAGACTTTGTCTCCTACTCTTATCCTACTTACAGATGCACTAAACTCATTCATAACCATACTTCTGATGCCTTTGTTCTTATGAACTCTCCACTACCCCCATAATTTCACTCCTGAATTCTCTGTGTCTCTGTTTTTGTTTCTCTCTCTCTGTCTCTCTGTCTCTGTCTCTCTCTCTTTCTCTCTGATCTTCCATTTACCCTAAACTCAATCATCCATCCTTTAACGCCCAGCTCAAATTTTGCTTCTTCCATGAAGATTTCCCTGATTTCATTATCCCAGCTTGTTCTCTTTTCCTGAATTCTTTCTGCACTTATAGACAATGTCACATGGCTGAGCACTCAATCATTCTTTAATTGTTTTCTATTAGTTATGCTCCATCCTTAGCAAGATTATAAATCCCTGGAGAACAGAGACCATGCTCTGCACACCTAAATTCAGGGCTGGGCATGTAGAAGGTACTTAAAACCATGACTACAAGGGGGCAGCTAGATGGCATAGTGGATCAAGCACAAGCCCTGAAGTCAGAAGGACCTAAGTTCAAATCCAGTCTCAGACACTTAGTACATACTAGCTGTGTGACCCTGGACAAGTCACTTAACCCCAATTGCCTCAAGGGAAACCCTTGACTGGCTAATAAACTCCTCTCACTTCTGGTCCCTTTTGTAATTCCTTTCATAGGTCTCTCTCTGCATTGATGTGGAAACTTTGAGTATGTTTTGTGTGAGCAGACAGTGCTGTTCTTCGCCTTATGAGACAGGGAATAGAAGGAAGAAGAGAAGGTTAGGGAGACAGGCAAGGCTAGAATAGGATTGGGAAATGAGGACTGGGATAATGCATATTTCTGCAGGTGAATGGGCTTTTTTGAGGGTCTTGGGGACTGGGTTTTTTCTTTGATGGGGGTTACCTATAAGGAAGTCATAACCCCACTCTTCTCTCTGACTTCCAGGGGGAATCTTGAGTGACATGGCCTCTATAGCTCAGAATTTTTCCTTTCAGGTAAATTAATTTCTCCAGTACTTGCTACATACCTGACATTATACTAAGCTTTAATGAAAAATGCAGACCTGGCTCTAAAGAAAATGGGTAGTATTATAGAAAAGACACTGGGCTTGGGTAATCATGACCTTCGTGATTCATTTAACGTTCCTGGACCTCAGTGTTCCCATATGTAAAGTGAAAGGGCTAGACTAGACAATGTATAATTCTCCTACTGGAAACCAATGAGCCTGTAAGAACTGAATTCATGTCCTCACTCTGATGGTCACTAGCTTTGTAACCTTAGACAAATTTAAATTCTCTAGGCATTAGTTTATCTGTAAAAGGGGGACACTGTTGAACTTGCAATTCCTACCCTATAGAGTTGTGAGGAAAGCTCTTTATAATTTGTAAAAATCTATATATTTGTGAACTATTATTATTAGATCTTGTTTCTGACCTTGTAGAACTTACAAATGGGAAGAATGGTCTGATGGATTCAACTACTCCACAGCAAAGATCTACTTTGACAAATATCTAGCCTTGAGAAAAAATCAGAAGGGAGGGAACTCATTTGAAAGTCAGATTCTTCTTTGGGATCTTAGGCCCTATAATTCAGTCCCAAACATCTCTAAAAAGTTTACCAGGCAGCTAGGTGGTACAGTGGATAGAGCATCAGTCCTGAAGTCAGGAGGACCTGAGTTCAAATCTGACCTCAGATACTTAACGCTTCCTCGTTGTGTGACCCTGGGCAAGTCACCCCCATTGCCTCAGCCAAAAAAAAAGTTTCTACATAGAGCTTTACTATCTCAGAAGAAAAGTGGGAAAAACCTAAGGACTGACGATTCAAACTGCTCCACACACTCCCATGGAAGTCTATGGCCCTCAACTTTTTCATTAAAAAAAAAAAAAAGCAAGCAAAGAAACAAAACAAAACCAAAAAAAATCACAGAGACATTATAAATAAATCTAAGAAAAATTCTCTCCCTTCTTTCTCAGATCCTCCAGCAGAGAGAAAACTATCTGGTTCTTAAGAAAGAGTATTAAAAATCTGGCTCCATCACCAACCAGCCAAGCAATTATTCAGTGACTACATGTACTCTGTGTTGGTGCTACTGGGGAAAAAGGATAAATATTAGGCATGTTCCCTGGCCCCCAAGAGCTTACAGTCTATTTGGGGTAATAAGAATATAATCATAGATCCGAGCATGCAGAAGGGACTTTAATGATTATTTAATCCAACCTGCTCAGCTGAAGAAACTAGGATTCAGAGAGGTTGACTTAGCCAGTATCACACAGGTAGTAAATAATAGAACCAGCATTCAAATCCAGGTCACTTGATTCTAAAGAGCTCTCCAGGGCTCCAATCCACCATAGCCGCCTACCTGGCAGAGATCATTGTAGGCTGCAGTAGCCAGGGAAATCTTTTTGGAAAAGGGAAGATTGGGTTTAAGAGCCAGTAGAATTTCTTGTGGGTAAAGAAGCTAGGGAAGGTCTTTTGGGAGGGAGGAAGCAAAAGCACAGAGGGGGCGAGTGCAAGAGGCATGATTTGGGAACAGTGAAAAGACCAGCCTCATTTCCCAACCGGGTTACACATTGGACTTGGACATCACGCCCTAGAAAACTCTCCCTCCTGGAAGATCAGCCATGAAGTGTGGATCCTGCCAGCCCCCTCCCTCTGATTGGGCTCCTCCCAGATTCTCCATTTAGGGAGGGCACCAAAGCCAACCCTAGCTTCATTTTTCAACAAGCAGCAATCAGGATTTCTCCAGTGTCTCCTTGCTCAGCAATTTCCTCACCCTCACCCCTCTTCATCTTCCTTTTATGTATTGTCTTCCCCCATTAGAATGTCAGCTCCTTGAGGACAAGGGATGACTTTCTTTTGGCTTATAGTTGTATGTGTGTGTGTGTGGGGGGGGGGGTTGAACATTTTTATATACTTTTCCATTCTTTTTTTTTAAACATTTAAGTCCTAAATTCTCTTTCTCCTTTCCTTCCCCCTTCCTTGAGAAGGCAAGCAACATATAGATTATACATGTGCAGTTTTCTTGTTTTTGTATTCTCAGAATTTAGAACAGTGCTTAGCACATAGTGCATAACATATAAGTTTATAGATGCCTGTTGATTGACTGAGCCTGTATGGAGTGAAGGATCTATACTGAGGAGAGATGGGAAATCAGGTTAGTTAGGTAGAGTGTGACCAGATTGTGAAAGGCATTAAAATCAATCCAAGGAACTTGAACATTTTTTCCTCTGTAGGTAAGGGGGAACTACTACAATTTTTGGAGCAGAGGACATGATAAAGTATTATATGGCCCACAGAAATGAGAAGAGCTGTCAATGACCACTTTGACTAGTGGTTCCTCTACACAATCATCCAGCCGTGATTTGAAGCTCCCTTTAATTCAGTTGAACTGAGATGTGGGATCAAAGCAAGGATATGGAGGAATGTATGTACACAGGTGAGGAACATTCTGTGTGACCATATGACAAAGTACAGAGATGCATTCTGTGTTTTTTTTTTCCATTATAATTTTATGTCACTGCCATTCTCTCCTTCATGGGCACAGATCAGTAATGTCACTTTCATCTCTGAAGGACAGTACTATTATTAGCAAAACAAATGAAGAGTTGGCCATGTGCCCATCTTACAGATGTAGGAAATGAGGCACAGAAAAGATAGTGTTATTCAGGGACACAGTAAGTGTTAATGGCAAAACTGAGTTCAGGTCTTGAGTTGCCTTGAGCTGTCTACAAGATTATCCTGCATAGGTGATCCTTAAAATCATAGAAAATTAAACCTAGAAGGAACCTGAGAAATCACCTAGTTCACCCCTCCACTAATTTTTATAAAAAAAGAACATTGAGGACAAGGAGTTTGACTCTCTGGTAGCCATGTGATAGACCCAAGACTCAACCCATACCTTATAAGGATTCATCTTCTTGATTAGCCTATTGATCTGTATACTTTCTGAATTGACCATTGAGTCCACACACCCATGTTCCCTATAAGGTACTTTTATTGGTTTTCAATTTAGAAATTCCACAAATGTTATTAATAGCAACAAATTAATTTTTCAGTTTTGCAACCAGATCTCACTTGCCAGACTTTATTGCTCACATTTTGGTTTATGTTTTTTTTTTTGGGGGGGGTTATGTTTTTAACCAAAAAAAAAAAACCCACCATCCTACCACACATTCTTGTAGTTACTAAACACTTTGCTGTTTGGGGGAACCACGGGACCCAGTAAGAGAGGCCTGTTGGCTTTCCTTCCTAAAGCTAGTCCCTGACTCAGAACTGAGGATTGTAGCTGGCAGTCCCTCTCTGTGTCCAGCACCACCAAGGAACAGAGCTTGTCTGTTTTCTCCCCAGGGCTGGGAATGAGGAAGCAGGGGAGACAGGGAGGGAGGGGTCTGGAAGAAATGGAGGCATGGAGCAAGCCTCTGGAGTAGCTCCCCTGGAAACTATGAAAAGGAGTTTAGATTAGAAGTAAAGACAAGGGAAAGGAAGAAAGTTGTCCTGATCCCAGAGCCCAGCTCAGAGCAGACATGAGCCAGAAAGGAAGGGAGCAAACCCTGCTCCCCCTTTTTGCTTTGTCTTCAAGGGAGGCTGAAGTTAACACTGGCCAGCCCTTACCCTTCCCAAGATCCACTTGAAGGTTGAGCAGAGGGAAATGACAAAAGAAGAAGATGATACGTTTGAACAGAAATCAGTTTTGTGTTAACAGGCCCTACTTAAGGCATCCAAATAACCTTGGATTGGTGCTATGCAAAAGTAAACTCCACAGGACATAATTCTGCCCATTAGGAACATCTATTCCAAGAACAGTGAGGCAGATGGGATGGGAAGGGATGAAGGAAAAAGATGAAGAATATGCTTCTGCTTATTGTACCTACTTCTCTTTGCATATTCTTACAGACTCAGAGATTTTTTGAGCTGGAAAGAACTTAAGAAGTTATTTTGTTCAAGCCCTCCTGATTTACAGATCTGGAAACTGAGACTCAGAGAAGGAAAATTACTTTCCAGAGGTCACCAACACAAGATACCACACCTGCTGACTTTAGGACTTCCAACTTCTCTCAATTATTCATTTGATTGTCTATATCCTATTCTGCCATATTGGCTCTGACATAAAAGGTACTATAAAATAATGTGTTGAATTGATTTAGATTAAACTAGACTATAAACTATCTGAGGACAGTATTCCATCTTTATATTCCTAAAACTTGTCACAATAGATATTGACTGGGAATTCAACAGATATTGATTTATTGAAGATCTTTTGGGGAGAATGCTTATTTTTATAATTTTAAAAATTAGATTGATTTAGTTCTGTTACTGAAATACCCAAAAGAGAGTTAAAACTTAAGATAAACCCAGATAATTCATAAGAATTCTAACTCATACTTGATAGCTAGAGAGGTTCTTATTGATCTCCCCCAACATCTCATCTGAATTTAAGAATCGTTCATGAAATGCTCAGATTGTGAATCTGCTTCCTCTTTTCTGTCCCATGTCTCTTCAAAATCATTTTTCTCTTTGGGTCTTCATAGTTAACCACAGAAGAGCAGATCATAACATGTAAAGGAATCTGGAGATAAAACTGAAGATGTCAAGGGAACATTCTGTAATCAGGTATGCCAGTAGGAAAGGAAAGAAAAGGTGGATGGAGACTCCAGGCTCTTCAGGAGAGGAAAGGGAGGTCACGATGACTTTGAATGAGACAAGGAACCAATTGTTCTCCTAAAGACTTCTCCATTCATCAACTGAGAAAGTTCTATGAATTTTCTCTTTCCCTCTTCCAACAGCCCCTTAAAGAAAGGGTTGGTGAGACACACTGAGTACTGGTCTAGACATGACATTAGACTTAGGATTCTGGAATCTTGGGCTGGGGAGACTTAGCTACATCACAGATTTACTGTGACATGAAATCTCTACAACTGCCTAAGCCATGATTTAACATCTATATAATGGAATAAACACTAAACTACTTTTTTAAGCTCTTGGGAATGGATAAATTTAAATATTTTGGATCTCTGAGAAAGAAGGCTAAAAATAAAAATGAAATTAAAAAAAGAGGATTATGTGCAAAGGGTATGCTGGAACCAGCTCTAATGGCTTTGAGAACCTTTGTTAAAATTTCAATGTGAACATTTATACTTCTATAATTAGCAATTATACATAACAAAGATTGGTTTATTGTTGATTTCTAGACTTAAGAAATTCTTAATAATTCAGATTAAACTTGTTTTGTCTGTTTATTTTGGGGGGAGGCAATTGGGGTTAAGTGATTTGCCCAGTGCCATACAGCTAATAAGTATCAACTGTGATCAAATTTGAACTCAGATCCTCCTGACTCCAGGCCCAGAGCTCCATGTACTGGCCTAATTGCCCCCAGATTAATTTTTTTTTCCCTGAGGCTGGGGTTAAGTGACTTGCCCAGGGTCACACAGCCAGGAAGTGTTAAGTGTCTGAGACCAGATTTGAACTCCGGTCCTCCTGAATTCAAGGCTGGACTCTATCCACTGCGCCACCTAGCTGCCCCCGCCCAGATTAAATTTAAAAGCATGTGCACATATATCACCTCACTCTGTTAAATATTTGCTGGTATTTCCTTGGTTTTATATATAGAGAAAGATAAATATGTATATTATATATACCTAGAACAGAAGTAACAAACACCAAAGCCTCAGCCTCAAGAAGCCAATAATATCACAAAACCTTATTAAAATGTAATTGGGAAATATTTAACATAAAATCATAAAATCTTTACCTCTCCCCTTTTATTTGAATCGATTTCATTGCCCTACAGTGGGGGGAACAGGGAAGAGGCCCCCTTCCGTTGGACTGAATATCCTTCAGCCAGAATACATGTGATACAGAGAAAGGGACCAATCAGTCAATGTTCATATTTGTAGAAAAGTTTATCTTTATATATGTTTGTATAAATTTATATTTTGAGGTTATAGGTCTGTCTCTGCAATACTATTTGTATGATACTGATACGCTGATACATTACAAAAGACTTTCTCACTTATGTAGATGTATTTTTACTATTGGGGCTTATATTCAATGGAAACAGTCGAGCTGGCAAAAGGAAATGAAAATTTATAGATTTGAAATCCATAGCACCAGAGACAGAGAAGCTTGTTTAGGTTTTAACAGCGAGACAGAGTTTTAGGTTTTCTTTTTTTAAAAATTAGAGAATCAACTAACAAGTATTTATCAAGTATTTACAATGTTCCACAATACTCGGCCATCTCCTCACAATGCCTTACTTTCTAGCTTTCCTTTTTGTAAGAGCTTAATGAATGCTTCATCATTCAATGATGCTTTGTTCATTCATGTTATAGGTATTATGCTAAGTGCTAGGAAAACAAACAACAACAAAATAAAAAACTCCTGTCCTCAAGCAGCTTACATTCTAATGGGTATAGCCATGCTATGTTACTTGCATGTTACTTGGCACATACAAAATACATGCAAAATAGATGAAAAGTAACTTTAGAGCGGGAGATATGGACCCCTTTGGAAACTGGGAAAAGCCTTCTGCAAAAGATGGCATTTGCACTGAGTCTTGAAAGAAGCTTGGGATTCTAGGATGTGGATGGAGAATGTAGGGAACAGGTAGTACAGAGACATGGAGACGGAAAATGGAATCATATGCAAGGAACAGCACATAGGATAGTATGAGACTATCTTTTTTTTTTTTAATTTGTATCTCCAGTGCTTTGTACAGAGTAAGAGATTAATAACTGTTTCATTAATTCACATACACATACATACATAAAATACATGGAGGAGAGTAATGGACAAAAAAATTGGAAAGGTGGGAATTGGCCAGGTTGTGAACAACTAAACAAAGAAGTAATTGGGAGCCACTGTAGATGACTGAGTTCAGGGATAACATGAAGCAGAACTATTCTTTAGGACAATCACCTTGGCAATCTGTGTGGTTTGCACCTGAGTGGGGAGAGACTCAAGCCAGAGAGAGCAATTAGAAGGTTGAGGGTATTTCTAAAAGAGATGAGTTCTCTACTTTGGAATATGTGGTTCTTTGTAAAAAATAAAAATAAAAAATCTCAGTTATTTCCTCTTAAAGGAAGAATGGGTATTAGAGTATGAGGTTAGGAATTTCAAAGAGAGGATTATAGGAAAGGTATATTGTGTATCTAGATGTAGGAAACTTTAAAAATACAATGAAAGTGTAATAGAGAAAAACTTTGGAGTCAGGAGGCCTGTGTTTGAATCTTGACTCTGTGGTTTAACTAGACGTGTGATGGGGCAGGTCCACTATTCATTTCTGGGTCCCAGGTTCCTCATCTTTAAAATGAGAAGGTGGGATTAGAATGACCACCACAGGTCCCTTCTCTGACTAACATCTATGAATTTCTAGGAACATCTATTCCTATGATTACTTTTGGTTGCAGTATAAATCCTGCTACTCTAAACAGATTTAGGAGCAAAATTTGCAGACCATTCCTAGAGGCTAAATGGCAGGACTGAAAGGTCAGCCCTTTTGCCTTCCTAAAGCCAAAGGTTGTAGTTTACAAGTTCTTTTCTTGCCAGCCCAGGCATAAATGGTGCGTGGATATTGGCCCGCTCATATGAAGATCTTGCACAATAAACTCTCACAAATTCCCACTTGCACACCTACCCATTTGCCATTTTTCCTGGGGTTATTAGAGCTGGATCAAGTTACTGGTGAGTATTCAAGTCTCTCTTCTCTGTTCTGCCCCACCCTGACCCACCCCACCAGGAAGAATTCAGCAGAAACACCTAAGGAAGCCAACACCTCTAACAGCAACGGAACAGACGGGGAGGAAAAAAAAATAAATAAATACAATTCCATTTAGAGGAAAGGAAATAAAAAAATCCACTCTCTTTACCTCCTCCCAATCCCAGAAACCTGTGAGCTATGTAAATCTATGCAAATCAGGCTACTGTAGCAAAAGAGGACCTCATTCTATAAAATCCTACATATTTTCAGAGTGGAAAGAAGGATTTGGATGGGGTTTCTTTGTGGTAGGTTTCATCCTTGGCAGGGTAGGGGCAAGGGGAAGATGAGAGAGAGGTAAAGGACAACTGCAAGGTGAGGAGGCAAGATATGGAAACTGAACAAAGGAAGCCGAATGAAGATGGGAATTGGGAAGAAGGGGAGAAAGAATCCAACTTGTGATGGTGAAGGTTATTCCTCGGGCCCTTTTCAGGTCATCCCAGTTCAACAACTTCCACCTTTAAAGAGCTTAGAAATTAAATGTTTGGAAGCTTTTCTTTCTGATTTTGGTGATTTGGTACAGTAAGTGAGTCTAAGAAGAGCAGGAAGAGATGAGGAAAAAAAAAAAAAAAAAGGAGGCGTTGTGGGGAAAGAACTGAGTACATCTCTTTGCAAATCCTAAAGAGACAAATCTGCCAGGCCAGATATAAGAACCTCTTACAGGAAAAGGGAATGGTAAAATATAGGTCCCAAAGGATGGTATTTGAAAGACCCTACAACAAAATGCACAGACTGGTTTGTCCCCTTTGGGCCCTTAGTTCAAGGAAAAGAAGGATTTTCTTACCTCAGAAAGGTAGAAAGTCAATGATTTTATCACCAATTTGCAATAATAATTTTAAAATGTTTACTTTTATTTTTTGAGAACCATTAGTCTGGATTTGGATCCTCGGCTCCTCCCCAGTCTGTCTTCATCCTAGCTCTTTGGACAAGTTATTCTCAGTTCACTCTCAGAAACAGGATCTCTGGCTTCTAGACCAAATGAGGTCATTGGACAAATGTAGTGGAAGCCTGACAATTCTAGTCAGTTGAAGAATTTTGAAATTTATGGAAGAACACAAGGAGAGGAAGGAAGTGATGATGAGTGGAAGCTGAGGATGGGGAAAGAAGGGACTCCTAAATGATACATCCTAAGAGTAACAATACTCTGTAGCATGGGCATGTGGAAGTTTGGACGGTACTGACCAGAAACTTGGTTCTGGGCTCCTGATGTCACTATCTGTGGTCTAAACAACCAAAGTGAGTAACTGGTTTTTATTTGTAAGTAAGATCAAATTTAGGGGGCCCTGATTCACTTGAAAGAAACTTGGATTAATACTAGGGCAACTTTGTTCTTAAGACAGACTCCTTGGTGATGCTGTCCTGGTCTTGGTCCTGTATGTCTACATTCTAAAGAAAAGGAAAATACCAAAAGCACATTTCTGTTCCCTAGAAATTCACAATTTGGTAGTTTTGAGAGACAGTCTCTCAGCCACCAAAATAAACTAGACTCTCTCCCTTACCAATTAAACCAACAACTTACTTTCTCCTGGGGCATTTCAGAGTTTTTATCTTCAAGTGACAAAATTTAGGTCAGGTCTAGAAGCTTAGATGTGGAAAAGGTCTTGGAGATCATTTAGCACAGCTTCTTCATGCCTTAGAGGAGACAACTGAGGCCCTGAGGTAGAAGTTCTTGTCCAAGGTTACACAACTTTATTTGAGGTGGAGCTAGCACTAGAACCTGGTTTTCTGACTTAAATCCACTGTTCTTTCCATTATTACATACAGTTCAATTAAGACTAGCCACTGCTGAATGCTTTTGTGAAGTCTGCTTTTAAATGGGTCAGTCTTGATTTCTGTGAAAGATGCTGACACTGTTTACCAAATCGAGTTTTAGACAAAAGAAAGATCCTATGCAAATACCATTCAGTTCCTCCTTCTTCCTCTTCTGCAACATTTCTTGCTATCATCCCTAACACCCAATTTTGAAGAAGCAGATGATGGCCCATCACTAGTAACTAGGTGGCATGGTAAATAGAACACTGGAAGACCTAAATTCAAATTCAGCCTCAGACATTTCCTAGCTGTGACTCTGGGCACTTAATTCCTGCCTCAGTTTTCTCATCTGTAAAAAGAGGATAATAATAAGATCTATTTCCTACAGTTGTTGTGAGGTTCAAATGAGATAATAATTATAAAGTATTAAGCACAGTGCTCAGCACATAACAAGTGCTGTATAAGAGTTAGCTATTATTATAACATAAATGAGCCACTTTGCAAACTTTAAAAGCACTATATAAATGCTAGCTATTATTATTATGGCTATTACCACAATGATTCCCTACTTATGGCCTATGCCACTGAAATAAGTTCTGTAACCTGCTTTCCCTAGGTGGTTTATTATACCATATGTCATTAGTATGTCATGATAACAACATGTCATTAGTATGTCTTATTTCCTTTGCCAACCTTTGACCAAAAGGGTTAAAGGTGGTGGCAACCATGGTATAGCAAGTAATGTTGATGTATGTCTATACCCAACATGTGATTGAGCAAAAGTGATGTGAGAAATGATAGACTAGTGAAGGAAAAAAATTGGGGAACACAGAAAGGTCTTCTGGATGTCCTTCCAATAGAACTGTTGATTCTACTGGTCCAACTAGTCCCTAGCAGCAAACCAAGGAAAAGCTTGGACACTGTTCAAACAAACTCATACTAGGCTATATGAAATCTTGGCCAATTCACTGACCTCCGCAGGCTTCAGTTTCTTTATCTATAAAATAAGATCAGGTTAGGTGACCTCCAAGGTTTAACATTTTAGATTTTAAGATCCTTTTAGCTCTCACATTCTGTATTCAATATCTCTTCCAAGCTTAGACAGGCTATGATTCTACCAAAAAAAAACACACACAAAAAAATCTTGAAACACAGATACTATCCGAGCTCTGATAGGACAGTGAGCATGGGGCAGTCATCTCAATTTAGCAAGAGTGATCCTGGGGGACAAGACATGTGGAGACCTCCCCCATCCCCCAATTTCCACAGCTGTCCACCCATTCCTGATTCCTTCCTCCCTCAGGCCTGCCTCCCTCCCCCACACCCTGGCCCAGTCACTAACCCATTTGCTGAGGCTTCTGGCCAGCAACACCCCCCCCCACACACACACCCCTACCCTGAGAAAATCTGTGGCCCTGGCTTGCCTCTGGCTGAGTGTTTTTCTCCTAGTTCTGGTACATGTGTGCACATATGCCTTTTTAAAAACCTTGCTCTAGAAATTCTTCTCCCCAAGCCCACTCCCCCCCACCCCCACACACTCTCAACTCCCCAGATGAACAGAGGGTGAGTGTGTGGGGAAGGAGGAAAGAGAGAGAGAGAGAGAGAGAGAGAGAGAGAGAGAGAGAGAGAGATGAGAAGAGAGAGAGAGAGAGAAATTGAGAGAGGGAGGGAGGGAGGGAGGGAGAGAGAGAGAGAGAGAGAGAGAGAGAGAGAGAGAGAGAGAGAGAGAGAGAGACAGAGAGACAGAGAGAGACAGAGAGACAGAGAGAGACAGAGAGAGAGAGAGAGAGAGAGAGAGAGAGAGAGAGAGAGAGAGAGAGAAATTGAGAGAGGGGAGAGAGAGAGAGAGAGAAGAGAGAGAGAGAGAGAGAGAGAGAGAGAGAGAGAGAGAGAAATTGAGAGAGGGAAGAGAGAGAGAGAGAGAGAGAGAGAGGAAGAGAGAGAGAGAGAGAGAGAGAGAGAGAGAGAAATTGAGAGAGAGAAATTGAGAGAGAGAAATTGAGAGAGGAGAGAGAGAGAAAGAGAGAGGAGAGAGAGAGAGAAGAGAGAGAGAGAGAGAGAGAGAGAGAGAGAGAGAGAAATTGAGAGAGGGAGAGAGGGGGGAAGAGAGAGAAATGCAAATGTTTTTTATCCTCCTTTCTTTTAAATACTGAAACCAAGCCTTGACAGAGCCTGAAAATAAATGGCACCGACCCTCGCTGGGATTTCAAATTCCGTGATTAAGGGCTGAAGCAAATACTTCCCCCCTCCCCCCCTTCCCCCCCTTTCCCTGGGCTGATAGAGCACGCAGGGGCTGAGGATAGCTTTTTGCTTAGCTGCCAGAAGCTCTGATATGCTGAGCTTCCATTGCAGAGAGAGAGAGTGAGAGAGAGAGAGACAGAGAGAGAGAGAGAGAGAGAGAGGAGAGAGAGAGAGAGACAGAGAGACAGAGAGAGACAGAGAGACAGAGAGACAGAGAGAGACAGAGGACAGAGAGAGAGACAGAGACAGAGAAAGAGAGAGAGAGAGAGAGAGAGAGAGAGGAGAGAGGAGAGAGAGAGAGAGAGAGAGAGAGGAGAGAAGAGAGAGAGAGAGATTATTCTCTGGATCTCCAGATTGTTTATCAGGAGAGCTCACTATAGCAGCTGCTAAACCAGTTTAAAATCCACTCTCTAGGTCCCCCCACCCCTCCCATTCCCCCCCCCACTTTTTTTAAAGAAAAGAATAAAGGAAGGGAGTAAAGACAGAGAGGCAGTCTTATGAAGGAATCGGTTCTCTCCTCCTCTCCTCTTCTTTAACCTCAGAAGCAAACAGAGGACAGACTGAAGTTGTGAGAATGAGGGGGTAGAGAGAAAAAAGGAGAGGGGAGAGAAATCAGCTTGATCAACAGGGAGAGGAGGCTGAGCAAGTAGGAGGAAAGGTTTGTGTTGGATTCGTGGAACAACAGGCTTAAGAGTCTCCATCCCTTGCTTGGGGGAGGGGGGGATAGAGGACTTGGGAGGGAGGAGGGAAGCTTTGATGCAGCAATAACCCAGTTCCCCACGCATCCCAGAGCTCACTCCCATTCCCCAAGCAGCTCAGGCAGGTTTTGCATTCCTGCCAGTGTCATCCTGGTCCCCAAGAGGTTTGAGCTCTAACAGGGAGCTCCCACCTGCCTCTGTCTCTGAGGAAAGGGACCAGATCATAAGAAACTGCTCACCAGGGAGGCTCCCCTGGAAAATGACCAAACTCCTTAGACACAACTGTCCATTACTCATGGATTAGATTTTTGCCTACTGGAATAATGTGAAGGACATCCTAGTAATGGCTCACATATCCATGCACCAAAAACATTTCTACCACCAGCCTGTCATGATACCCAGAAAACCCATAAGCAGTTCATTCATTCATTCCATCAATAGCACTGAGAAATAACTGACATGTATGCTCATTATAGGTTATTACTTTTCTAGGTGATATGGGGAGAGGGGGCAATTGAAAGCATGGGGTAGCTGGCTAGAGAAGTGGAGGGGGTGGAGAAAGAAAAGTAGAGAGAGGAGAGGCCTAAAGACAAACCTCAAGCAATTCATGGTTTGGTCAGGGACAACCCTTGGATGGCTAAGACCTACTTTCATCTAAGACACATAGATATCCCAAGTGATTACATGGGAATGATAGAACGCTAAGTTGTTAAGTCACAAAATGTCCCATTTAACTACTGAGACTTTAGTCCTGTCCAATTGACTTTTGGTGTTAATGACTAGACTTTAGTCACTGAAGTTTTAGAAGTAAAATCAAGTCATAGGCTATTCTAATTCTGTCATACAAGACAATTTAGGATTCCACGATGCCAGGCTTTGCCCATGTACACAGAATTAAAAAGTATTATATTTCCTTTATTATATAGTGTTTGACACATAGTAGGTGCTTAATAAATAATTTGAACTGAATGATAGCTGAAAACAGCTATGAAGATTAATTTTTAACTTCACTTAAGCACAATACTTACAATTAGGGAGCTTCCACTAAAATGGTAGTATAGGCTTCTTGATTATATTTACTTTCAGTCATGGATATGAGTATCATCTATGTATGAAATTGATCTACTTGTATTTGTAAAACAAAAAATATAATTATTGAGAAAATAGCACATACTGTTTATACTTAAATTTTCTATGTATATACAGTTAATATTCCATTTAGAATGACAAATACCAGCAGAATGTCTGAGTACAAAGTGGTACTTGTATTACTACTTAACTGTTATAGCCTCCTAACACTCCACTTGTTTTTTACTCTCTTAACCAGGCTTCTTTGGAGTCCAGTCATTCCCTTCGTATGTCTGTCTTCTCATGCAATTGGATCCCTCCTAATTCTCTCCTTGGGACAAAAAAAAAATAGACTAGATCATGCTTATTTTGCTCTTAGCTGCTTTTTGCTCTTGTTCTTGCCCATAGACGAGATTTTCCTTTATATAAAGGAGGAATATATCCCACATATAGATTTTGCTTTTAATGTTTGTCCTGTATTTTACAACCTGGATCTTTGTTTTTTTAAAGAGACCAGATCCTTTTTAGTTAACATTTAAAAATCATTTGAATTAGGACACATTTTAATTAATGTTCACACCAGGGTAGTGAAAATGGTGAAATTTCTTATGTGATCTAAAAAATGCTACATCACAATACTGTCAAGGGCAAATTCTCTGTCACATATAGAAGTATATTTTGATAAATAAAGTGTTCAGAAGACAGTATTATGGGGAAACAGTAGTCTTAACCTCCATTATTATCTGTATTCCCTCTTGGAGTCAGTCTTGGATTCTTGTTTATCATAGAAACATAGATGACCTCTCTAAGACTGTTTCTCTTTCTTCAGAAACTAAAGCTCCTCTTGTCCTTTGTATCATCTGCTCAATGACATCTGGCCACAGACTTACTCCTAGCTTGCCAAGCAGTTCTAATTCTACAGCTATTTACTATGTTTCAGGAAGACTCCCAATTTTTTTTTGAAGGGGAAGCAGGGCTAATAAGAAAAAGACATCTTTTCAGCTAAGGGATAGGTAAATACCTAGAATGGGGTGAACAGGGGAGTCTATTGTGTTTTCTGTAGTCTCACTAGGGCTTTCCTTTCCACTTACAATCTTGATATGACTAAATCTAAATTCCTTCTCAACATTTCCATTTCCTTCAATGGTGATACACATTTCTAGTCTTCCAGGCTAGGAAGAAGGGTAAGCTATAGAAGCTCTTTTCTCTTTCAGCTTTTTTCTCTTGTCTTCCTATATTCACTTTAATCCAGACCCTTATAGCCTTTTTAGCTTTTGTTATTATTGTTGTTTCCTATTCTTTATGATCTCATTTTGTGGTTTTCTTGGCCAAGATACTGTAATGGTTTGCCATTTCCTTCTTCAGCTCAGATGAAGAAACTGAGGCAAACAGGATTAAGTGACTTGCCCAGGATCACACAGCTAGTAAGTGTCTAAGGCTAGATTTGAAGATGAGTCTTCCTGATTCTAAACCTAGTGCTCTATCCACTGCATCACCTAGCTGCCTACTTTTTGCCTAGACTATTATAATAAGGTGTTAGGTGTGCTCTCTGTGTCCTGTTTCTCCTTCCACCAATCTACCCTACATACTAAGCTTCCATAGAAGCTACCTCTTCCATAGAAGCTGTCCTCTTATCAAGACTTATTGCCCAAAACATAAGATTCAAATTCCTTGAGCTGGCTGTCAAAGTGCTCCACAATCTGTTCTCATCCTACCTACCCAGTCCTATTTGCCACCATACCCAGCAAGTCAACTTTGCCTTGACTCATAGATACCACCTTCACTTCCATGCCCAAACCTTTGTTCATGGCTTTTCCCTCCATTTATATGATGTTATACGTTCTCCAAGACCCAGTTCAAGATTCACCTTCACCACTGTCTTCTGTTTGCTTTTATCTGCATTGATCTTACTTTTCTGAAAAATTGGTTTTACTCATTCAACAAACCTTTCTTGATATATATATATATGTTGTATATATAATATATATACATATATACACACATATATACACATACACACATACTATATAAAGGCAACATGCTCATATTGATGCCAGACCAATATGAGTCACTGCTTTATAATTCCTGTGTATGGATTAGTTCTGAATTCTGTGTGATATTTGGGCCTTCCCAAAGACAAAAACAAATAAGCAAACAAAAAAAACCCAATTGCTACTCTTTTCTATATCCCACATAAACTTAGGCACAATACTAAGCACATATCAGGAACCTGTTAACTGATTGACTCAATTACTCAGGGAAGATATGTAGAGGAATATGTGTTCCATGAAAGCAGACTAAAAAGTTTAGGCTTTTTTAATCTGGAAAGAAAAGATAACTAGAATTAAGATTAAATTCTATAAAGCCTTGAAGGGGATAGTGAGGGTGAACATTGACTTAATAATAAAAGCTAACATTTATATAGTATTTTAAGTCTTGCAAAGTCTTTAAATATATTATCTCATTTGATCCTCACAACAATCCTGTGGGCAGATTCTACAGATATTACCATGAGGAAACTGAGGTTCAAAGAAGTTCAATGACAGGCAGCTAATAAGCGTGGAATTGAACTCTATTCTACTGGACTCCAAGTCCAATACTCTATCCACAATGCCAACAAATAGACAAATATCTTACTTTACAAAAGGGGAAAGAAACTTCATAAAGCTTGAGAAGTACAGGCTGAAAATATAAATAAACTTGAGAAGGGCTTGAATTAGCTCATGAATGGAAGCTCCATAACTAAAGAAAGCTAGGGATGGGGGGCGCAGTTTAAACTTCTGATGTTGTCATAGGAGACAACTATATATTTATAAAAGCAAAACTAACAACAAATATTCCTTGGGATTTTTGTCTAAGAATTCTCCACTGGAAGGGCTGGGGATCTGAGTCAAAGTGGCATTTCTTTGGTGCTTATGTATGGTCTGTAGCACCATGTCCTAGGCACTAACATTATAACACCTGCTCCTTGAACCCTCCTCTCCACCTGTAACCCCTCTCTTCTATTCTCCAAGGCCCAGCTCAAGTACCATCTCATTCATAGGGTCTAGCCAAAAAGGGTAATAACCAGGCCACATTTGTGGAAAGTCCCTTTTCTCATAACCCTCTGGGTTGGATAGCAAAAGTAGTAGTGCGCCATTTTTACAAAGAGGAAACAGGTTTAGAAAAGTTAGGAGATATAGCTTGTTGTCACATACGTGTTATAGCCAAAATTCAGTTCTGGTATTCTGACTACTTCTCTGAACTCCCCTGAGAAGACAATATATCTCCTACAGCTCTTATCATTTTTCTCTTTTACATATGTGAAGTACATATCTTCCCTGGTAGATAGTAAGCTACTTGAAATCAGCTTCTGTGTCCAAGTACTAACCATGTGTGCCCTACAGTGTAGCAGAACACTTTACACACTGTAGTTATTCCACAACAGAAGGAAGGAAGGAAAAGGAAGGAAAAGGGGGAAAGGCAAGAATAAGGGAAGAGAAGGAAAGAAGAAAGAGAAGGAAAGAAGGAAGGAAGGAAGGAAGGAAGGAAGGAAGGAAGGAAGGAAGGAAGGAAGGAAGGAAGGAAGGAAGGAAGGAAAGAAGGAGAGAAGGAAAGAAGGAAGGAAGAGGAGGAAAGAGGGAAGGAAAGAAGGAAGGAAAAGAAGGAAGAAAGGAAAAAGAAGGAAGGAAAGAGGGAAGGAAGGAAGGGAGGAAGGAAGAAAAAAAAGGAGGACCCCCATGGGGGGCATCAGGAAAGACAGTAGAAATACTATGCCATATCATGGTCCCAATAATGCTCCTGCCAGTCATATTAGCCTACCCTAAAGGCCCAATGAATATTTACCCAACAGTGCCTATACTTTCGGGAGTAAAGGCCGGTTTCACAGACATTTTCTTGGCCCGTTATGAGTAGGTCTGGCTCCCAGTCTCATGTGCCTATGCCGGAGCAAACACAACAAGCAGTCCCAGCAGGAGTGCTCGCCGAGAAGGTGCATTCACTAAGCACATCGTGTTCTGTGAAGCCGGGAGGACATTCATTGTTCTGGGCTCTGCCCAGTGGACCATGCAAGAACACCTGCTCCATGTCTCGGCACTAATGACCGTCTCTGCCAAAAAAAAAAAAAAACTCTGAGTTGAATTAGAGCTTCCTGGGATGGGAGAGTCTCCACAGGGCAGGCCAGACAAATCTCCAGGAGACCGCGCCACCACCATTGTGTCTTCACCTTGGTAAATAGTAGCCTAGTAGCAGCTCATAGAAGAAGCCTGGCATAGTGGGTATAACTTAGTGTCCTCATCTATAAAATGAGCTGGTTGGACTAGGTAGCTCTAAAATCCCTAGAATATTCTCACATTGTCTCCTTCACAAGATTGTTTTGAGGAAAGTTCCTTAATGTTCAATAGGAACGTGAATTATCATTATCACTGGTCACATACGAAAGAAGTACAAAGTCACAGAACAATACCCGGGAGGCAACAATGATGTGCACGAATTCTCAACCAGCTCTTACCTTTGGAGTCATCCTTATGGTCCAGACAATCCTGAAGAGCAGGGGCTATGTGTGTGATTACCGTGTGAAAACAGCCCTTTCCTTAATGTTACATAAAACACACCAACAGCCCCAAAGTCTTCATCCCTCCTACCATCTTTCTGGAGCCTTCTTACACCACAGGGCACATACTTAGGGGATTAGATGGAGTCTGAGTCCCTTTATGTGACTTTATTTCCCTGTGCCTCAGTTTCCCTTAGGACAGTGAGGGCATTGGACCAGATGACATCAGCTTCTTTTGTGCTCTAAAGGCTGGGATGAGCTAAGCATCAGTAACACTCTCTCTCTAGCCCATGCTTGATCTCCTCCTCTTCCTCCTTTTCCACCCAGGAAGGTCAGCAGTGGTGCTGTTCCTTCCCTCTCCCCTGGGCCAGCCTCAACCACCCACAGGACTCTGGTCACATGATTTCCTGGGCCTAGAACAAACTACAGTGTTTCAGTTGGGGTATGGGACTGAGGGAGAGGAGGAGGGGGCAGATCCTGGCCCTCCTGATCACTCAGAAATTTTCCAGTGTTTCTGTGCCAGCTAGACTCTTAATAATGTTCCCCAGCTCCCTTAAAGTACAAGGATACATGCGATCCACTTGCATTACAAGGATTAAAAAAAAAAAAAAAGAGTAGAGTTAAGGCTACTTTCCAATCAGAGGCATTGGGGCTTCGAGAATGAGGCTCTTGTGAGGCGATGTTAATCAAGGCATCTTAAGGAAATGCAAATCAGGAGAAGACTCAAGTGATTAGAAACCTGATCGAAAGCTGGGCCTCAAGTCCTAAAATCTGGAAAAGAGAAGTAGGAAAGAAAGAGACCAAGGGAGCAAACAGCCACTGCAGCAAGAAGGGGTTTCCAGGGCCCTCAGCTTACGGGGGAGGGGCTTTAGCATGTACCAGGGCAACGTGCTGCTGCTGAGAGCAGAGCCACCCCCCTCTCTTCCAGGCAGAAAATTAAGCCTCTGTCAGTTATTAGATGTTGGAAAATGGGAAGTCATTTCACCTCTCTAAGGCTTGGTTTCTCTCACTGAAAAATATGGAAAGGAATTGCTTACACTATTTACCTCAGAGTATTTTTTGTGGGGAATAGTTATTGCAAAGGAAATGTAGAGCAAGGAAAATAAAGAAGGCAGAAAGAAAAAGATAAAAGATTGGATTCTTTCTTTCTCTGCCTCCCTCCCTTCCTCCTTCTTTCCCTTCTTTTCTTCCTTTTTTTCCCTTTCTCCCTCTCTTCCTCCTTCCCTCCCTTTCTCTTTCTTTTTTTCCTTTTCTTTCCTAACCTGGGATTTCATTAATACAGGAAAGTCCTCAGTAAGAAAACCCCAATACTGATCTACCAATCTACCAATACAGATCAGCCCCAGCTTGGTATCTTACAAGTCTTAGAGAGTTGTTTGGGGACCCAGAAAAGTTGAAGGCTTCCTGGGAATACAGGCTGTCAAGGTCAGCAGCAGGACTTGAAGTCAGGTCTTCCTAACCCTAAAGCCAGCTACTGTACTAGACTCTGTACTGCCTCACTCCATTCTCACCAAACTCTCTGTAACACTTTTAAGATACATAGACTAGAAGAGCACAAACATCCTTTCCTATCCATTTCCCTTCCTATCTCCAAATCAATGATTCCTAGATTGCCTGTATCTTAATTTGGAATTCAGCTTCCTGTTTCCACCTTTAATGAACTAGGAAACATAGGGGATATGAGTTCTGGTCCCCTTTAGGCCCAGTAATTCACTTTAAAAACAAAAAACCAAACCATCCACAAACTTGGGGTGGTTACAAAAAGGAACATGGTAGATAAGGCTGTATTATAGAATATTAAATATAATTTTCTTAGAGTGACTAGACCCACCCTCACTTCACCTCCCACTGCTCTCCAATAAAAGATCAGATTTCCTGATTCAACACCATTTAAAATTTTATTAAATGCCTATTTATAAAGTAACCTGGGCATGTCTGTCTAACATGGAGCACAAGGGTAGGAGCAGTCTCCTTTGACTGATTGCCTGCTTCTTTAAAGCTGGTGAGCCTGAGCTGTGGGCTCTCTTTCCCACTGCTCTCTCACTAGTTTAGTTCATGGTTTCTTCACCATGGATGAGCTAGGACCCTTACCCTCTGGACACAGAGGAAGAGAGCAACAGAAAACAACATTGAAAAAGAGAGCTCACAGCTCAGTCTTGACAGTGAGAGGGGACACAATGACCTCCGTATTGGGCAAACTGGGAGTAACCATCCATGCCTGGGTCACAAGATCACTGGATTTAGATCTGGAAGGGACCTTAGAAATAATCCAGTTCAACTACCTCATTTTAGAGATAAGAAAACTAAGGGGCATAAAGGTAAAGTGATGTTCCTGAAGTCATGTGCCTCAGACAATAGCAGAGCTGGAAGATAAGTTCCCACCGTCTGGCATCATAGCACCTTGATCCAGATCTGGAAGAGACCCCAGAGAGCATCCACTCTAATCCTGCATTCTATGAATGAGGGAACAGAAGCTCACAAAGGTCACTTGCCCAAGGTCACACAGGCAATAAGCACCAGTCAGGCTTTAAACCCATGCCCTCTGACCCCAAACCCAGAGTCCCATGGAGTCTATCAAGCTTTTTCTACTTCTCCACAGAATCTTGAAATAACTTGAAGAATTAGTCTAATCTCCTAATACCTACAGGACTCCTATTTTCAGCAACTCTGATTGTTGAAACACAGAACACAGGTTCTGTTTGAACACTTCCAGGGATGATGAACTCACTATCTCATAATGCAGCCCTTCCTACTGTTGGAAAAACTTAATGGTTAAACTCTTCCTTAATTGTTAGAGCCAAAAATTGACCAGAAGCTTCTCTAGAATTTAAGATTATAGGCTTCTGGGATTCAGAGTTGGAAGGGACCTTAGAAATTATCTAATCTAACCCTCACATTTTAAAGATGAGGAAAGATCAGTCCAAATTCTGACTCCTATAGCCACATAGAAATGTCTCTTCTCTTTTCTAAGATAATATACATTCCTTAAAATATGTGAAGCCTATGTGTCCTTCCTCTCTAACCTAGTCTCCACCTATTTTTCCTTTTCCAAGTCACTCTTAGTTCCTTCAACTATTTCTCATCTAACATCATGTCAGATATCTTCACTGTCCTGACTACCCTCCTCTGACAATCTTCAGCTTTTCAACATCCCTTTTAAAGCAAAGTACTGAAAATATATGATGATGTCATAGCTGATGAAGTGAAAAAGACTGGATTTGATGTCAAAAGACTTGCTTCTAATTCCAGTTCTGCCACTTATCACCTACAAGACCTTACACAAGTCCCTTTAACCTATCTGGGTTCTGTTTCCTTTCCTGTAAAATGGAGGGGCTGGATTAAATGGCCTTGGAAATCTCTTCCTGCTCTAAATCTATGATTCTGTGACCCTATGCTTCTTCAGTTCTTGAGTCTGTGGCAGGATAGTACTCCTGACCTCCTTTCCTAGGCTTCAGATCCATGCTCAGCCTAGCCAATTCACTCAGCCCTCTTCCTCCACCTACCTCTCTTATATATACCCCATGTGTTAAGCATACATACACAGAGGTGACAGTGATGGTCACACTGGCCACGCCCTTGGCATAACTTGTGCCTTCTGCTCTGAGAACTAATCCTTCAACATCCTTCAGGGGTAGGGAGTAGGGGTGAAGGTACTGTTGGTGCATTCAGCTGGGAGCCATGCACCAGGAGCTGTGGGGGGTGAAAGAGCCAGCAAGGGAGGATAGGAAAGGACTAGGAAGAGTCAGTCCATGCACGTCCTGATACCAATTAAGCCCAATCCTGTCGCAAAGGGGGCCTAGCTGAGCTGCATTTATCAGCCTGCCTGGAAGGGGCTCGTGCAAGCTGTCCCCCTGGCTGACAGATTAGACAGCAGACAATTAGGTTTCAGGCGTGCTTGTGCGCTCTCTCTCTCTCTCTCTCTCTCTCTCTCTCTCTCTCTCTCTCTCTCTCTCTCTCTCTCTCTCTCTCACACACACACACACACACACACACACACACACACACACACACATCCCTTTCTCCATCCATCTGCAAGGCCAGGGCGACAGAGCACAGCTGTGCCTCTGTCCGGAGCCTCCAGATCTGCGTGCAGCAGAATAAAAAGGAGCCCCCGTCAGAGCCTTGCCTTTCAGCACCCGTCGCAAAATGAGTGAGGGGTCCCCAAAGGGATGAAACCATCACAACAGAGCTGCTTAACCCCTCACCAGCTGGTTTCTTTGAACTGCACACAGCTGGGGCTAGGCAGGTCAGGGGAAAACACTCACTATTTCAGCCTATCAGGGCTTAAAATTTCTCACAAACCTCAGCAGCAAAAACCCACCCAAGATTCTTCAGTCTTGTGATTCTGTCCAAAGGAGACAAATAGACAACCTCAATAAAGAAAAGACACTGGATTGCATTGACCCTGGAAGTCCAGATACCTAGGCTCTATCCTAGCTCCACTACCTTCTTCTCTTGTGAATTTGGGAAAACATGTTATAGTGAAAAATGTCCTGGTTAAAAGACCTGGATTCTAGACCCAACCTGGCCACTTAGCTACTGTATAGCCAATCTTAGCAAGATTCTCCTTCTGGGTAGTCCTCAATATCTTCAACTGTAAAATAAAGGGGTTGATCGTCAGGATTTCTGAGATCCCTCCCTGCTGGCTTAAATTCTAGGATCTTAAGGCACTTAGCTTGAGCCACCCTGAACTGTTTCCTCATCTACAAAGTAAAAGTAACAATCCTGACCCTACCAACATCAGGGATTTATTGAGAGGATCAAAGGAGATAATTTATATGAAAGCACCTTGAAAATTGTTAAGAGCTATATACATGTTGATGTTATCCTTCGTCTTCTTTTTCTTCTTTTTTTCCTCCTCCTCTTCCTCCCTTCTTCTTCTTCTTCTTCTTCTTCTTCTTCTTCTTCTTCTTCTTCTTCTTCTTCTTCTTCTTCTTCTTCTTCTTCTTCTTCTTCTTCTTCTTCTTCTTCTTCTTCTTCTTCTTCTTCTTCTTCTTCTTCTTCTTCTTCTTCTTCTCCTTCTCCTTCTCCTTCTTTTCCTTCTTCTTCTCCTTCTCCTCCTCCTCCTCTTCCTCCTCCTCCTCCTCCTCTTCCTCCTCCTCCTCTTTCTCTTCCTCCTCCTTCTCTTCCTCTTCCTCCTCCTCTTCCTCTTCTTCCTCCTCTTCCTCCTCTTCCTCTTCCTCCTCCTCCTCTTCCTCTTCTTCCTCCTCTTCCTCCTCTTCCTCTTCTTTCTCCTTCTCCTCCTTCTCTTTGTTCTTCTTTCTTTTTTCTCTTCTTTTCTTTCTTTCTTCTTTTTCTTGTTTTCTTCTTTCTTCTTTTCTTCATCCTTCTTCACTAAATTACTAACTTCTCAGAATTCTAGGCAACTATCTAAGAGATTGTAAGTTAAAGAAAAGGTGTCAACTTGCACTAGTAGAAAGAATTTCTTCAGCTGGGAACTCCCTAAAATAATGAAAAGCACAGGTCCAACCCCTATCCCTATCCCCTATTAATATCAAAGGATGTATTATTTCATCAGCATAAGTGTTCCTGTCAACAACATACCCTAAGAGATAATCTGAGTTGCTATGGTTGAACAAAAATGCATTGATCAGTGCCTACATTGGTGATGGGCCTTATTGGTACAGAGTATCAGTACCTACTGGTACTCTGTACATGCTGGACCTCAGATGATAGGCATATGTATCTCTTACCATATAACCAGTTCTCTCACACTTCAAGCCTTTTCAGCTCACCTCTAGATAAGCATTGGAAAAGGATTTTAGTGGAGAAATAATTCTTGTAATTATTATTATTGTTATTATTTTATATTAAATACAATGCAAGTGAACAACCCAAAAGATTATAATATTCAAGTGGAATTTTTCTCCCAAAAAAATCCTTTCCTTTTTTTTTTTAAACTGATTGCCTATCAATGGTTCTCAAACTTTTTTTTTTTTTGCTCACAACATAGTTCTCTTTTCTGTGAGAAATCATAGTATAATTATCATTTAAATTGGCCAAAAAGAGGAGTTCATAAGCAGTAAGATACCTAGATCCTTTCCCTATCCTTGAGATTCCTCTATCCATCTTTTCTCCTGACCTATCACCCCCTAGCCTCTTCTTTGTACTTCTTCCTCAGGATTCCAAGAAGTAGAGATAGTTTTTCATCCCTGAGAATGGAGAGCTATTGTGACCTTCCAAGCACAGTTGGGAAAATAAGATCACAAAGTGCAGCTATGGGGTGGGAGTTAGGGATTTCACAGTACACCTAGTGAAAATAGCAGCACATCCTTGGAGAACTACTGACCTAGTATATATATCACTAAGTCTTCAATCCATGGAAACCCAATGAATATGTTTGGAAATGCCATTGCTCCTAGTGAAAGAACTTGTGAGTATTAAGAACTGGAGCACAAAAAGACTTTTGGAGGTCCAGTGAATGTTTTGGGGTTCTTAAACACTGTAGAACAAGTTAGAAATATGAGAAATAACTCAAAATCTGTCTTTGGAGAGAGCAGAAAAACAGCAGTGAAATGCAAGGAGCCTGTGACTCCAGAATTCAATGACTGCTCAGTTGATCACTTAAAAAATGGTCCTGCTTCTTCTTATATTGTTAGGATTACTAAGTGAGAACTCAGGTTGTCTGGACAGTGACAAGGTGAGAATTCAGGTTTTCTGGACAATTACAAGGTGAGAACTCAGGTTGACTTGATAGAAGGAGCAAGCTCATTGGCTGAAATGGTTCTTCCCAGAAGCCCTTGCATTATCCCACGCCCATTCTCTGGGAGGATAAAAAGCAACAGTGGGCCTGGAAAGTGAGTCTACATGGAGAAGGATAAGAGCTGGAGGAGATTCAAGGAGAGGACTCTGCACTACATCTGGCTTGACAGGGCTCTCTGCAGGAAGGGAAGTCACTTCTAAGGACAAGAGTTAACAGCAACTGCCTGGAGACAACGGTTCGTTACAGGAAGAAGAATCTGTCAGAAAGATTTGAGTAGACACAGCATATCTCTTCCCAGAGAGCGATCTGGCAGCTTCTGGAGACGACAGCTCGCTACATTTGGCGCCCAACGTGGGGCAAGGACTTTTGCTTATCCTGACAAGAGGAGCTAGACCAGACCTTTGCATTATATGACTTATGACCAGAGTGTCTAGAATCTATTATGTGCTATGAGATATGTAAGAGAAGGCTTAAGCCTTGTCCTCAAAGAATCATTAGGAAAAAGACACCTGAGAGGCCATCTAATCTGGTTCCTCCGTTGTACAAATAGGACATTGAGATCAAGAAAAGAGAAATGATGTTGCCTTGAGTCACTTTGCCAGTAAATGGGATAGCTAGGATCTCAGGCTTCTGATTCCAAATCAAATATTTGTTCCTTGTAGCATTGTTGAGGAGGCAAGTTTTCCTCAAGAAATAGAGAACAATGGGAGAATGTTTATAATAAAGTATGAGTTTTAGTGTTACAACCTATACATATTCAAAGAATTCAGAGAAATGAGAAGCTAACATGACTAAAGCAGAATTGAGATTTCACAGAAGAGACAAATCTTTAAGGTTAGGCAAAGAAACAGGGAATAATGCATTATATATTGGGAGAAATAAAATGGAAAAGGAATAAGAAGTGTAAGAGATAGATTAAAGTCAGCTTAGCCTACTCTAAGGTCTCATCATGATTGTGGAGGTAAGCCTGGATTTTTCAAAGGCTATGAAAGTTGAATACAAGCCCTGGAAGTTTCTGCCATGCTGGAAATGCTTCAGGGAGTGTCTCATTAATGAATTATATTTGATGAGGACTAGGCTAGTTGAGTCTACAGATTCTCCAGTAGGAAATTTGGCTATTTAATGATAAAATCTTTGGTTGAGGCAATCTACAAAATTAAGAAAAGCACAAAATGGTTCTCATATCTCTGCAACTCTTTTCTATTGCTGTGGTATTAGTGGCAGATTAGTGAAAAAGGGGGTGGGAGCAAAAGTTAAAAAAAAAAACTATTACAGTTTTAGACATTCTATGAAGATTAACTCAACTATTGATGAACCTAAATGTGAAATACTTGTCAATTGACCAATAAGAGGACACAGAACTAAAGGAATTGAGATATATAAAGTTTAACAATGCCACTGTATGTGAAACCAGAAGACAAAAGAAGGTATAGCTAAGTGAGAATATGTTTCAGGAATTTTCTTTGGAGAAGCAAATAAAGGATTTGGTGAAGTTGTTCTTTATAATGCATCCAAAAACAATAAGAGACAGCATTTCATGGGGCTTCAGGGCATCTCATATTATGATGCTTATGATTAGCATTTACAGAAACATGACCATGAAAATAATTGCAGGTAATGCACCAACATCTGTTACATAGAATGTGGAAGAAGTAGAGAATTTAATGAAGACCTCAACAATATTCTCTAAATTAAATCAATATATTTTAATACTCAGTGACTTTAGATCATAAAGAAAAATGGTTTAAGAATTGTGAAACAAGAAAGACCAAAGGCTTGTGGACTGCATAAAAGGCTCATGTCTATGTATCAGAAATACTTTCTATAAAGTATTTCTATAAGAAAAGAACTGAGACATACCAGACATGGTGAGCAGCATGTTTTTTTAAAACCAATGAAACATTTTAACAAACAGAAAATAATTTTTTTAATGAAGTAGTAGTTGTTCCTGAATCAGCCATCTTTGCAAGTCAGATCATTACTTGTTGATAAAAAATAAAAATATTTTTAAATAAAAGAGGAATGCCCAAAAGTCTGTTAAGCTATGCCTACCCTTTGATCCAGTGAGCATTTAGGGTTATTTCTACTGTATCTGTATGCCAAAGAGATCATAAAAAGGGAAAAGAACCCACATGGGCAAGAATATTTGTAACAACCCTTTTTATAGTGGCAGAGAACTAGAAATTGAATGGATACCCTTCAGTTGGGGAATGGCTGAATAAGTTATGGTATATGAATGTAATGGAATATTATTGTTCTATTAAAAAAAACAATCAACAGGATGATTTCAAAAAGACCTGGAGAGACTTGCATGAACTGATGCTAAGTGAAGTGAGTAGAACCAAAAGAACGTTGTACACAGCAACAAGAACATTATGTGACAGTAGACTATAATGGACTTGGATCTTTTCAACAGCAAAATGATTCAGATCAATTCCAATAGACTTATGACTAAGAGAGCCATCTGCATCCAGAGAGAGGACTGTGGGAACTGAGTATGGATCAGAACATACTATTTTAACCTCTTTTGTTGTTGTTTGCTTGCTTGTTTTTTTTCTCTAATTTTTTCCTCTTTGATCTGATTTTTCTTGTCCAGCATGATAAATGTGGAAATGTTTAGAAGAATTGCACAAGTTTAATCTATATCAAATTACTTGCTATTTAGGAGAGGTAGGAGGTGGAAAAGGAGGGAGAAAAATATGAACACAAGGTTTTACAAGAGTGATTGTTGAAAGCTATCTTTGCATGTATTTTGAAAAATAAAAAGCTATTATTTAAAAAATTAAAAACTAAAAAAAATAAAATGTAGAAATGATATTCAATTAACATTATTCCAACCTAACCTATTGAAAAATCAAGTCGTTGGCAAGAAAAACAGATAAAGGGACAAAAGAACAGCTATTGATATAGACTATTAACCTTTCTGAAAGAAGTTTGACCAATATAAATCAAATGACAATGATAAAAAGGAAGCCTTAGAGTAAGTCTTTGATCTTTTTGCCAACAGAAGAGACCGGGAAGCCAAGAATAACATTGAATTAGAATTTAAATTATTTTGTAAAAATCTTATTTAAAAGAGAACAGGGAAATATTATAGAAGATTATGAAATTTTAAAAATAAAATAGCAAAATACAATGGAGAGAAAAATAATTTAAAAGAAAGTATGATAAAAGATCTAACAGAGCAAAATCATTTCAAGAATATTAAAGAATGAAACTAAAAAACAATAAAAAGACAAAATATTTGTTAAGACTTTTATCAAAATATAGTGATGTCATCATATTTGGACTCTAGTACTACAAGAAGAAGTAAAAATGGCATTGAAGGAAACAAGGATGTGACAAGCAATTGAGCTGAAGTAAGTACTCAGAGAGGAGCTCCATTCTGGAGGCAATAACATTTTGATCATCTTAAGAGATCAATTCTTAAAGTTACTGAAAGGAAGGAAGATAGCAAAGGCAAAATTAAAAATCCTAGATTTTATTATTACTATGGAAAGAGAACCAAACAAATATCAATAACTACCAGTCCACATGCTTATTTTCCCATCAGTACAGGAATATTTATGAGAATAACCTACATAAGTATGAAAGGCATCCTTGATGAAGGTAAAGAAGGAAAATGGCTTCTATACATCAATGATATTCTATAGGATACCATATCTTTACAATCACCCAGTTGTCCAAAATATGGAGAGAATGCAAAATCCAATAATGTTTTCTTGTTTGTTGACTACTTTTTAAAATATTTGATTTTGTAGAGCAAAATCCCACCTTAAAGGCTAGAAAGTATATATCAAAATAATAAAAAAATGATTGAAAAGTTATTAGCCATGCTAACTCATTCAATCACTGTTTTATTGTTATTAGCAAATGAGATATAAAATAAATGTTGCTACTTTCCTGGCAAAATCCAAATCAAGAGGAATTCCTTAAAGGTGGTGATATCCTCCACATGCTCTTTTTTTTTGCAAAAGACATAGTGCTAAGTCCATCAATCCCCAAAACATTTCAAAGATTCCTAAATGATATTCCATAATCACTTAAAAGAATTCAGCCTAACTATCCAAACAGAGAAAACCAAGGGGACTGAAAGAGCCTATTGTCTACATTGATAAGTAGTTTAGACAAACAATTCATAGAGTTTATCTATCAAAATGTGTGTGTGTGTGTGTGTGTGTGTGTGCGCGCGCGCGCGTGTGTATATATATATACCTACAAATATACTTGTGTATATGCATGTGATTAAACACATTTATTTTTTATCTATTTATCTGTGTGTGTGTGTGTGTGTGTGTGTGTGTGTGTTATACCTTGAGACACATTGAAAGTAAGTAATCTGAGGCAAGAATCAAAGAGAAAGAAATATTTACTTCAGCACTCTCTGCTTTGAAACTCTTCAAATTTGATATACTTCAGCAATTGGTGTTTGCTTGGCACACATCACATTGGTTGTTTTGGTTGAGCAATAGGGATGTGAAGTTTACCAGGCAAAGTACCCAGGTCCCTCTGCTGCTATTATTGCCCTTGGCCATGGGCAGCTTCTCCCCACCAAAGGCACTAGTGTGCTGGATTCTCAGGTGGAAACTTATCTATCAATATGTATGTGTATATGTATATATGTGTATGTGTGCATACACATACATACACACACACATATCCTTTAAGTAGGCATTCTTTTTCATGACTCCAAGCTTTTTCCTAAAACAAATGCCCAACTTTTATCACCATTATTCTTCTGGTAATATTATATGATATAAGGCATGGAATACTATAGTCTCTGAAGAACTGAGGTTGAGGATCACCCAAGAAGCAATGGAGAGGTGTATAGTTAGTGTTGGCAGGCTGAAGCAAAAAAAATGAGGAATTATAAGGAAAAGAGTTCTAAAGTATTAAATTAAAAGAAAAAGGACCTATATGCATAAAAATATTTATAGCAGCTCAGTGTCAAAGGATTGGCATCTGAGGGGATTAACTGGGGAATGGCTGAACAAGTTGTGGCATATAAGAAATGACAAGAAAAACCTTGGAAGACTTACATGAACTAATGCAAAGTGAAATGAGAAGATCCAGGAGAATATTGTACATAGGAGCATTGTATAATGATCATCTGTGAATGATTTAGCTGTTCTCAGCAGTATAATGATCCAAAACTATTCCAAACAGCCTGTGGTAATAAATGCTATCTATCTCCAGAGAAATAACTGATAGAGTCTGAATGCAGATCAAAGCACACTATTAAACAAAACTTTATTATTGTTGTGTTTTTCTCAGTATTTTCTTTTGCAGCATGGCTAATGTGGAAATGTTTTACATGACTGTACATGTATAATCTATATCAAATTTTTACTTTCTCAAGGAAGCAGGAAGGGAGGGAGAGAATTTGGAATTTAAAAATTTTTAAAGTAAATGTTAAAAATTTTTGTTTACATGTAATTGAGAAAAAAATAAAATTAAATGTAAAAAAAAAAAGAGAGAGAGAGAGATCTAAAGTAGAGTTGTTAGACAAGCATCCTACTGGCCACATGCAATCTACAATTCTGAATTTGAAATGAACCAGATTAAATTGTAAATGAATGACTGGTGGGAAAAGATGTTCTAATCATGGAACAAGAATGACAGAAAAATAATGGACATTCATCCCTTCCCCTGGTATCTATGTAATATCAAAAGAGTATGTATAGTAAGGCCCCTACCATGTTTGAAACCCTCCTACCATGGTGGATTTATGGAAATATATAGACATGTTATATAGATTGGACAAAAAGGGAAGGATTACTTTCTGAGTCATTGAAAAAGATATACACATTGATGAGAACAGAGATCCATTGCAGTATCAGAATATAAGCTTATTAGCATTAACATAGAAAGGTCACTGGGAAAAGAAAAAAAGCAAAGAAAAACTTTCTAGTGATCAAATAGTCAAATACACGTACCAAATAGGGTGTGAAATCTCTTTTACTGAGACTTCAAAATCTGACTCTTACTCCAACCGGAAGGAAATGATTCTTTACTCTCCTTTTTATATTTATAAAGTCTCTTTTCTTTGACAATTAGAAATCCTGAATGGTTCTGCCTGATAGTAGAAGGTCAAATAAACTAACTGGGGGGTCCTTGCTAAAATCTCATCGTTCATAATTCTATGATGATTTAATATCTTTACAATCTCCACAGAAGTAATTTGAAAGGCTCAATACTCCAGACCCTACTGTAAGAAAAATTCACATGGATATCCCATAGCACAAACTTTAAAGGAAGAAGTGGTACCACATTGGTTCATGTCAGAAGGAATATTCTCTTCCTTGGTTTTCTTCCTGCAGGGTGAAAAGATGTGACAAGGACATACAAACATACAAATTTATGGTGTGTCCATACCAGAGATACTATCTGGTTCTAGATACTGAACCAATGTGGTGTCACTTCTTCCTTTACAATTCTTTAGGTTGGAGTAAGAGTCAGACTTTGAAGTTCTAGTTCAGATACTATCGTATCTCAGGAAAGGTACAAAGTGGATGGGAAACCCAAGAGGGTTATAATATGATAAAAAGGACAGAATAATTCTAACATGAGGGACAATTGGTGAAGTGAATGAGTGTTGGGCCTGGAGTCAAGAATACCTGAATTAAAAGTTGGTCTTTGACTTCTAGTAGCCAAGATGGCAGAGTAAATTATTATAACTCTCATATATTCACCTCTAAACAGCCATAAAATGAAACCCCAGAACAAATCCTGGAATAGCAGAAGCAGCTAAAATATAAGGTAAAACAATCTTTTGCCTAAGAAACTTGAAAAGATCAACAAGAAAGATCTGTCTCACTTGGGTAAAAGTGGAATGCAATCCAGGACAGAAATAATCCTAGCAAGCTCCACCTCAGCAAATCAACAAGAGATCCTAAGCCCTAGTGTGGTGGGGCAGGCAAACACCAATACCAGGACCCCTCACATGCCTCAGCATAGCCAAGGGAATGAGAAGACTTCAGCTCAGAGACATATTACATGCTTGAGCATAACCAGGAGCAAACATGAAACTTTCAATGGCCAGACAACTATGTTTTCCAGTGTATGCCCAGGGAAACTCAGAAACACCCCAATGGCCTCAGCACATGCCAGACACTAGCACTAGGACCCTGTCTCAGCACCAGGTAAGCTGCCCACACTCCCTATGGCCTCCAATAGGGCCAGTCCCCTTTTATGCACTTAGACATGAGAGGCCTCTGTAGGTTTCAGGGCAACATAACACAAGAAGCGTGATGTAGTACTCTTTCCATCCTGAGATGAAATTTAAAAGAAAGGGAAAAGGCCAAACAATAACAAAAGAATCTTACCATAGAAAGTTATTATAGTGACAGGGAAGATCAAGACACAAACTCAGAAAAGGACATCAAAACACATATGGGCAAAACCCCAAAGAAAAATGGGAAGTAGTCTCAAACCCAGAAAGAACTCAGGGAAGAACTCAGAAAGGAGTTTAAAAATCATATAAGAGAGGTAAAAGAAAAAGTGGGAAAAGAAATGAGGGCAATAACAAGAATATTAAGGGGAAAGGAGTCAACAGCTTAGTAATACGAAGAAAACAATTGTTAAGGTTCATAAGATAGAATTGGTCAATGGAAAAGAAGATGCAAAAATCCATTGAAGAAAACATCTCCTTAAAAAGTAGAATTGGGGAATGGAAAAGGAAGTACAAAAGCTAACTAAGAAAAACAACTCCTTAAAACTTAGAATTGGGTTAGCAGAAGCTAATGATTCTATGAAACATCAAGAATCTATCAAAAAAATGAAAAAAATAGAAGACATAAAATACCTCATTGGAAAAATAATTGACCTGGAAAATAGACTCAGGAAAGACAATGTCAGAATCACTGGTCTACCTGAAAATTATAATCAAAAGAAAAATCTGGACATCATCTTTCAAGAAATTATCAAGGAAAACTGCTCTGTAGTCCTCAAACCAGAGCTCAAAATAAGCATTGTAAGAATCTACCAATCACCTCTTGAAAAAATATCCCAAAATAAAAATTCCAAGGAATATTATATTCAAATCACAAATCAGGTCAGGGAAAAATACTGCAAGTGGTGAGAAAGAAACAATTCAAATCCTGGGGAATCAAAATCAGGATTACTCATGATTTAACAGCCACAACATTAAAAGATTAGAGGTAATGATATTCCAGAAGGCAAAGGAACTAGAGTATAACCAAGAATCATCTATGTGACAAAACTTAGTATAGGACTTCAAAGGAAAAAAATTATAATTAAATGAAATAGAAGAATTTCATGCTTTCATAAGGAGAAGAACAGAACTGAATAACAAATTTTGTGCTCTATCAAGATTCAAGAGAATCCTAAGAAAGGGAAAATGGAAAAGGGGGAAAAAACATAAGAGATTCAATGGAGCTGAAAAGTTTACATCTCTACATGGGAAGATGATTTTTATAAATCTTAAAAATTGTACCATTAACAGCACAGTAGACAGAGGATATAGGTGTAGATGATTTTGAGGGAATTAAATTTAAAACAAGGGATGAAAAAGAAGAATACACTGGGTGCAAAAGGGAGGAAGAGGTAAAATGGAGTAAAATATTTCATATGAAGAGGCGCAAAAAATCTCGTACAGTCAAGGATGGGCAATGAGCATTGCTTGAACCTTATTCTCATCAGTATTAGCTCAAAGAGGGAATAATATACTTAATCAGTAGAATATAAAAAATCTGCCTGGCCAAACAGGAAAGTAGGAAGGGAGGAAATTAAATTGAGGTGTGGGGGGGGGGGACTAACAGAAGAGAAGGCAGACCTGCAGAAAGGGTGGATAGAAGCAAAACATTGTCAAAAAGGGAAAGGGTGAAAGGAGAGAGAAGACAAATAGTAGGGAAAATAGAATGGAGGAAATATAGTTAGCAATCATAATGTGAATAGGATGAACTCTCTCATAAAACTGAAGTGGATATAAGAGGGGAGCAAAAACCAGAATCCTATAATATATTGTTTATGAGAAACACACTTGAAGCAGAGAGACACACACAGAGTAAAAGTAAGAGACTGGAACAGAATCTACCATACTTCAGCTGAAGTTAAAAAAAAAAAGAAGAAGAAAAAGAAAAAGAAGAAAAGCAGGGGCAGCAATTCTGATCTCAAAGTAAAAGCAAAAATGGCCTTACTTGAAAGGGATAAGAAAGAAATCTTGCTAAAAGGTACCATAGACAAAGAAGTAATATCAATACTAAATATATATGTGCCAAGTGTTATAGCATCTAATTTCTTTTTTAATTAAAGCTTTTTTATTTTCAAAACATATGCACAGATAATTTTCAACATTCCCCTTTGCAAAACTTTGTGTTTCAAATTTCCCCCTACCTCCTCCCCTACTTGACAGCAAGTAATCCAATTTATGTTAAACATGTGCAATTCTTCTATACATATTTGTGCAATTATCATAGTATCTTAAAAGTTAGAATTGGGTCAGTAGAAGCTAATGATTCTATGAAACATCAAGAATCTATCAAAAGAATGAAAAAAAATAGAAGATATAAAATACCCCAATGGAAAAATAACTGACCTGGAAAATGGACTCAGGAGAAGTTAAATGAGTTATATATTCATGACATAACAAGAGATAGAGAGCATTACAAAATGTAAAATAGCTAATTTTGATTATTTTAAATTTAAAAGTTTTTCACAAACAAAACCAATGCAACCAAAATTAAAAGAAAAGCAGAAAGCTGGGAAACAATCTGTACAGCAAATGTCTCTGATAAAACCTTTGTTTCTCAAATATAGAGAGAACAGAGTCAAATATATAAGAATTAGAGCCATTTCCCAATTTATAAATGATCAAAGGATATGAATAAACAGTTTTCAGATTAAGAAATCAAAGCTATGTATTGACATGTGAAAAAGTGCTCGAAATCACTTTTGATTAGTGAAATGCAATTTAAAACAGCTCTGAGGTACCATCTCACACTTATCAGATTAGCTAAAATGACAAAAAAGAAAAATGATAAATTTTGGAGAAGATGTAGGAAAATTGAGACACTAATGCATTGTTGGAGTTGTGAACTGATCCAGTTATTCTGAAGAGCAATTTGGAACTATCCCCCAAAGGCAACCAAATTGTGTATACCCTTTTATCCTGTAATGCCATTATTAGGACTGTATCCCAAATAGATCATAAAAAGGGAAAATTATATGTTCAAAAATGCATATAGCAGCCCTTTCATAACCCATTTTTCAAATTTTGGAAATTAAGAGGATGTCCATCAATTGGGAAATGGTCAAATAAGGTGTAGTATATGAATGTAGTGGAATACTATTGTGCAGTAAGGAATGATAAACAAGCCGATAACTTGATACAAAATGAAATGAGCAAAAAAAGGAAAATATTGTATACAGTATCAGCAACATTGTATAATGATTAACTTCTTAGCAACACAATGATCTAAGACATATACATGTTCATATAGAAAAATGCTATCCACATCCAGATAAAGAACTGATAGACTTTGAATGCAGATAAAAACATACTTTTTTAATTTACTTTATTCTTTTAGCTTGGTTTTCTTTTTCATTTTGCTCAGTTTCTACCATTTGAGAAATGGGATGGGAGAGAGAGAATTTGTAAAATCTTGTAAATCTTGTAAAAATGAATGCAATTTTTAACATGTGAATATGATTAATATAATTTTAAATGGGTGAAAAATAAAAATAAATTTAAAATTAGTCTTTTACATACTTATTGGGCATGTCTATATGTGTGTATTTTCAATACAAATATAGAATGTAACATATGTATTTGATACATATACTATAGTTAACATATATACTATGTATTAGTTGATTTTATAAATATATATGTATATATATACTTATATCTAGATATGTATTAAAATATATTTTTAATGTAGAAAGAGAAAGAGCATATTTGATGAACCATTTCTGGTCGACCTGATACTTGCTCAACCAGCCCAGTTACAAAGGACACAAGGCAATGGACACATTCTCTTCCCCTTCCCCTTTTTTTCTGATAATGTTTCTTTTTCTTAATTGCCTTTTCTTTTCAAAATCCATGCAAAGATAGTCTTTAACATTCACTCTTGCAAAATCTTCTACTCTAAATTTCCTTTCTTCTTTTCCCACAAGACAGGAAATAATCCAATACATGTTAAATATGTGCAGTTCTTCTATAGATGATACACAAGAAAGATTAACTCAAAAAGAAAAAATAGAGAAAGAAAAAAAAAAGAAAACAAACAACAAAAAAGTGAAAATACTATGTTGTGATACACATTCAGTCCCCACAGTCCTCTTTCTGGATACAGATGGCTTTCTCCATCAGAAGTTTATTGGAATTAACCTGAATTACCTCATTGTTGAAGAGTCAAATCCATCACAGTTGATCATCACATAATCTTCTTGTTGCTGTGTTCAATGTTCTCTTGGTTCTATTCACTTCACTTAGCATCAGTTATTGTCTGTCCAGGCCTGGCAGTAGTCTAGATATGCAGACAATATATTGATGCTCTGGAAATGCCAGAACAACATTGGCAATGTGGTGCCCTAAAGGAACCATGACTTTGATCCTAAAATGAACTTCACGGATTCATTCAATAGATACTGAACATCTACTGTGCAATGATTACTGTGAGGGATAGCATGAATAGATCGTACCTTATAGTGTCTGACTGGGGGTTTGGGTCAAATACCTGCCATTCAAATATCTGCTGCTCACTATCAGATAAATCACAAATGAAAAGGTTTAACTAACTCTGTTGGCCTTATAGCTCTAATGAAATATGGATATAATCCCTGCCTTCAGAGAGTCTTACAGTTTACTAAGAGAAATAAGACATACATATAAGTAGCTACAATATAGGCCAGATTGTGATAGCTGCTACATAGTAAGTACATGACTTGGAGTCAAGAAAAACTTGCCAAAATGGCACTGGCACTGTGTGATCTTGGGCAAGTTACTATCTCTCTGAGCCTCAATTTTCTTGTTTGTAAAATAGAGATGATGAACTGAATGACCTTGAAAGGTCTCTTTCAGTTCTAGCATTTTGTGATTCTCTGAGATACACACAAATTGCTACTGGAGTTCAAAAAAAAGGGAGAAATGTTTCTATGCAGGGCAACAGACATAGTTTGACCTATGATCCAATCCTTTTTGTTATCCTGCCTTTGGACTTGTAGCTTGGTTGAATATAAGCAGACTGGATTGTATAGGCCATTCCATTTATGATCCCTCATCTCTCTAAAATTCCTTCATTCTAATTCTGTGGTCTACCTTCATCATTTCTGCCTCCATTTGGAAAGACAACAACCGAAGGACTGAAGCCTTGCAAACTACAGAAAATACACCCTTCATTTGTTTCAGAAAATTTTGTGGCTTGCTCACACCCAACCCCTTCAATCCCTCCCCCCATACCAAGTCTCTACAAAGCCCCTTATTAAGAAATTGGTCAATTTCCCTGCTAATTAAAATAAATACTATGGCACATTAAAGGCCAATTAATTTTCAGAGCTGCCCGGGGAAACACTGCCCGGAAAGTTTTGCACCCGCCCCTCTCAGAAAAGTGCAGCCGTGCAGGAAAAGGCAAGGAGGGAGCTGGGGGTGGGGAGGGCAAGAACACAAGGCATGGGAGAAAGTGACCTGAGCAGTCAAGGGTTCCAGAGTCATCAGAGTCCAATATGTACATGAACTTCTGGCAAATATCATGGGGGGGGCCCGCAGTGAGGAATAGCTCAGAGTGAAGGGGAGAGATCAGTTTTCAAGGTATCTCCAATTCAACCCCTCCCAAAAATGGAAGTAAGATAATCACTAAAATATATACCCTTATTAATTTTGGACCTCCCCCTTCCCCAATAGCTGAGGAGAAAATGTTCCATAGATATGGACTTTACTTTATTAAATAGTACATCATAGAAATGTATCCTACTTTAGTTTTTAAAAAAAAGTTTATAAAAGATTTATATAAATCAATTTTCATTTTCAATTAAATATTTTAACATAATAAATATCCTGTTCAGAGGAACCTCCAGGGAATTTTTTCATGAGTAAAAATCTGGACATAGAAGACTGAAGTTCAAATTTCGACTCATTATTTACTCTATATTTATAAAACATTGGGTTTCTTTACATTAGAACTTCAATTTACTCATCTGTAAAATGAGGGAATAGGACTCTATTCAGTCCATATAAAGTCACTCCCTTTGGTATAGTGGAAAAGTACTATCCTGAATATTAAAAACTGGATTTTATTTTGCATTCTTTGAATTCACTGTATGACCTTGCACAAGTCTTTTCCCACTTTCTGAGCCTGTTCATTTGTAAAATGGAGATGATGATGCCTACTTGTCCTACTTCACATCATTGAGATAATGGATATGGAAGCATTTATAAAATGCTATACAGATAGATGTGGTTATTACTCCTATAAATATGAATTTTCATATATTAGATTTACCTAATCATAGATCACAGAACGTCAGAGACAAAGGCTTTGTTATTTAGGCTAAACTTATCTTATAGATAGGGTAACTGAAGCCCAGAAAGGTTAGATACTTATCCAAGATCATATAGTTAGTAATTGCAAAGGTAAGCTATAACCATACTCTCACTAGGGGAAACCAGAATCTCAATGAAGAAGAACACCAGAAGAGATATTGCTTTTCTCTCCCTATTCAGATCAGTGCCTTCAAGTAAGGTCTTTGCAAACTGGGGCTAGATGACTCTCTGGCCACACCTGTCCTGTTTTGGTGCCTCTGAGATACGTCTGTTCTGTCAGGTGAGAGAGCAGGGAGGCAGCCGGCCTCGTGGCAGGTGTGGGATACAGTGTGGTGACAGGCGCCTAGCAGGCAGTGCTCCCAGGCTACAGGAAAAGACTGTGCCAGTTTTAACATTGGCAAAGATGCTCATCTCTTCTTCCCTCAGGACCCAGCTGGAGCTGGGAGCTGGAGAAGGTGGGGCACAGACAGACAAAGATGAAATCTAGGGAGTGGAGATGGGAGTAGAGCCAAGCCTCCAGACTTTCAGTGATTTTTCTCTATTTCAAAGAGCTTTAAGGGGGCTGGGGGTTGGCGTAAGGATACCTTTTCCAGCCCAGTCACAATTGAAAGGCCCCTAGGGCATGTTACCTTGTCTCCCCCTTACACTTTTCTCCCTCCCCTCAACCCTAGGAGATCAATCACACTCAGCATCTTGAAAGAAGTTTCTCTAGAAAAAGAGGCCATAAATGAAATGATGCAAAATTGATTCCATTTACCTAACCTTTTGGTGTTTTATGTTTTTTTGTGGTCCTAGCCCATTGTAAAGTCCTGGGATATCATCCTTTATTAGTACTTAGAACTCAAGCTACTAGTTTACTGAATAGTCACAGAAATCATTGTTTCAAAACTAAAAGGAACTTGGCTCTATATTCCACCAGAAATATGAATTTGGAGTACAGAACATAGAGCATGAAAGGAACCTTAGCATATGGAATGCTGGAATGGGAAAGAACCCACCTCCCTCATTTTATGGAAGGAGAAACTGAGGTCTAGAGAGTGAGAAAATGACTTGCTTAATGTGATCCAGATGAAAAAGTGTCAAAAGCAGAACTAGAATCTGTCTCTCCCAGTTTAAGACTTTTTCTTCAGTATTGGGCTGCTTCCTCTGATGGACTGAGGGAATAAAGAAGGGATATTCATTCTAAGCAGGAGATGTCAGTATGGTCCTCCCCCCACTGTCTAGCATCTTTCATTAGGGCTTTCAAACTGCACCTGGCCCCCTCAGCCTTTTACACAGTCACCGCTGACTCCCCTGCTTGCTTTATTAAGGCCCTATTGACCTAGTGCCTCTCATTGCCGAGGTTTAGAAGCTGCTCTTACTAGGGAGAAAGTCTAATAACATTGTCACTGTAGTGGAAGCCACAGGAACCTCAGAGGAGTGTTAAAGGAAGGAGACAGAGAAATTCATTGGAGATTTGTGCACAGACACACAAGCACAAGTGTTTCTGAACACCCCCCCCCATTCATGTGTATTTGTGATCACTTGGCTCACATACATGCTGAAGAATAGCAAAAATAGAAACCCAGTTTACATAAATGAAGAGATTCATGTATGTATCCACACTAGAGTGGGATGGATGCATATGTGTGCCTGAACATGTCTTAAAGCATGTGCAAATGTACAAATACATGATTAAATACATATACATGTATGCTAAAGCAATATATATGGCAATACTGCCCTCAGATAGCAAACTTAAATGCTTGCACAAAGCTGTGTATTCATGGCTTTGGATATATGTGTTCACTATCTGTCACCCAGAAGCCTTCTCTGTCCTTCCAAGGAGAGGCGGAGGATGTGAACTACAAATGGCCAGGCAGCAATAGGGTTTATTATGCCTGGCAAGTAAAGCTGGCAACGAGCCCAGTCCCCATACGGATCAGTTCCTCGGGAGGTACCAGATTATTGGTAAAGAAAAGTCTCAATTTCCACACCCATTAGCAGTGGGATGGGTGATTGCTGGGTAGTTTTACTGCATAGAGAAGGAGAAGGCCACAGAGACTCAGCCTACAGAGCATCAGATCATCGAAGGCTTCGAGGTGACGACGGTCAGCGCCGTGGTGAGGAGTGGTGAGACCAGCAACAATAACAGAGATTTATTGCTTCCAGCTCGATTAACTGGGCCATCTGGATACTAAGCGTCAGAGTGAGTTATTAGAGACCACAACCTGATGTTGTAAATGGCATATGAGTGGGGAGGAACTTGAGAAATGGTAACAGTAGCTTTCTCCTCCAGCACCAGTAAGTCACGTTGGGGGAATGGAAGTTGGGAGAATTTTTCTGGGCTATTAGATCAAATATAGGGTATATGCAATACACATACATACACATATGTTGATGCACAGCACCAACATGTGCCATCAGGGACTCATCCAGAGGAGCCCAAGAGCACAAAGGAACCTAATATAAAGCATCTATATGGTCTCAACAAAGACAGATGATACCAGTACACAGATCAAAAAGTAAAGAAGACTATGGAAGGAAGAATTAAATTATGGAGGAGAAATAAAGTGAAGGAAAATATGGGGGAAATGTAGAAAATCCGGAGAAAGAGTATAAATTCCCTCACCAGGAGTGGCTTTGGTAAAGTGGAAATTAACTATTCCAGGCCCATATTATGGAAAATGGGCAGTGATTCAGGAATGGAGTCAGGTATGGAAGGAGATGGTTGATGCTTTTTTAAAAATAAGCTTATTTAAATATCCTCAACACAAAATTTCTTCTAAAAAATAAGCTTATTTAAATATCAACACAAAATTTCTTCTATCTTATTCTTGCTACCAAGGCAAAGGAATAGAGTTGCCCATCATCAGTTCCTTCCAAATACCTTCTTTGTGTGTCTTTCATGATTTTTTTTCTTTCTCACTCTTCTTCAAGGTTAATATTGACTGTAACCTAGTGTTTCTTAACCTGAACAGATTTTAAAAGGTCCATGAACTTGGATAGGTTAAAAAAAATTACCACCTTATTTTCACTGATCTATTTATTAACTTATAAATATAGCATTTCCTTCAATTATTTTAAAACATTGTTCTTATGTGTCCATAGGTTTCACAAGGTAGTCAGCAAGGTCCATCACACACACACAAAAGTTAAGAAACACTGCTTTAACTTGTGTACAAATTTTGCAAGGGTTGGACCACAGCTGTGAATTATCTTGACTCCCTATGCATGAAAATGACATCTTCTTTCTTCTCCTTTTTCCATACTGAAGCTTCAAGACCACCATAACAGCTTTCTCTTTAGGAACAGAGTGCTCCTTACCTCCATCTTAGAAGAGGGGGAAAGAAAAGTTGTGATAAAAATCATTTAAAGAAACCAAATAAGGATGTTGGTGAAAATCCCCTCCCCCATTCCCCTCTCTCCTGGCTTCTTTTGGGCCACAAGATCCTTTCTCTCTCCAGACACAAGGCAGTGTTCTCAGAATTTGGGAGGGGGGTTTGCAAAACTAGTCAAGCATGTGAGCCCAATTTCCATCAAGGTACTGAGTCCATGAGCCCAATACAAGGGCCTCTTTCTTGTCCAGGCAGGAGAAGACTGGTAGGGAGCTCAAATCACTGCTGGGGGTAGGAAGACCAGTCTCTCCTAATGCCTTCTTGTTTAGTGCTTATTTTGAAAGGCCAAGGCTGTTCTGGCTCCAGAACCTCTTCTCTCCAAAAAACAAAATAAAATCCAATACTGATTCTGTGAACTTTTAGGACCACATTTTTTTTTCAGGGTTGAGGCCCATATAATTCAAATAGAAACTAGAAATACACTCCCCACAGGCAGAAGCCCAGGGAGTAGGGGCAAAGAGATCTTGGATGATATTGGACCTACTCGATTCTCTGGAGAGCTGGGAACCAGTCAATGGCCAAAGCTGACATTTCCTTTCTCCTGGACCCTGAGGCTCCTGCCCTGCTGTGCATCAGTGGGGGAGCTAGCAGCAGATGGTGATAACTTGCTCATTGCTGACTTGGGCGGGAATCAAGCCTCCCATCCCAAAGCCACAACCTTATGACCTGCCCCTTTGAGCCTTCCTGCCCTGTCTGCTCAGAGGTGATCCTCCCTCCTTCACTGTAAACTCCCTAACCCCAAAGGGACCTCTGATCCTCATTTAAAAGAAAAAAAATCAGGAAAAAACTCTTAAAACAAAGACGGAGAGCTGACCTCCTCCTCAACAACCCCATAACACTCAAAATAACCAGAGGCAAATTAGATTTCCCATATAGCTTGGAAGAAATAAGCTTATTTGAGGGTGTCTTCTATATGTGTTTTACAGATTTGAGGGTTCTCCCTTCAACTTTTTTTTTTTCTTGGCAACTTTCCTATTAGTGACCTAGTTTGGTAGTGAACAAGAACAGCTAGGAGCCTGGGGTTTGATTTCATTTTTTTCCTTCAAGATCTTTGCTAAGGAAGAGCGTTATCATTCAAAGTTAGACAAGGGGAAGAACAGAAGGAAGAGAGGAATTAAGGCAGTGAGGTGGATAGAGAGCACCCGACTAGGAATCAGGAAGAACTGTGGTCGTTTCACTCCTGCTCCATCCAGTAGTTTATGAGACCTTACCTGTCCTCTTACTCTCTCTGGCTCAGTTACACCTCGTCTGGGGGACATTTAGGGTCCTTTCCAGGCTCTGTGTCTGTCAGAATAAAGGGACCCATCAGTTACAAGAAGGGCCACGTTGGGCATAAGTCGGGTTGTGGGGGTAGCTTCCCTCCACCCCCAGCTGCTCAAAACAAAATTACTCCCCGTATGCTCTTGCCTTTCAAAGCTAACCAGATATTTTTTGGTAATTGGCTCGGTGAAGAGCGTGAGGAAATAGGGACTACTTTTTAAAAAGCCAGAAATACTGTTGGGGGGATTCGGAAGTGAAGGAAGTGAGGGGGGGAGTCTGCTGGGGTGGGGGGAGTCTGCACGGCGTGGGGGGAGTCTGCTCGGGGTGGGGGGAGTCTGCTCGGGGTGGGGGGAGTCTGCACGGCGTGGGGGGAGTCTGCACGGGGTGGGGGGAGTCTGCACGGCGTGGGGGGAGTCTGCACGGCGTGGGGGGAGTCTGCACGGCGTGGGGGGAGTCTGCTGGGGTGGGGGGAGTCTGCTCGGGGTGGGGGGAGTCTGCACGGCGTGGGGGGAGTCTGCTGGGGTGGGGGGAGTCTGCTCGGGGTGGGGGGAGTCTGCACGGCGTGGGGGGAGTCTGCACGGGGTGGGGGGAGTCTGCACGGCGTGGGGGGAGTCTGCACGGGGTGGGGGGAGTCTGCACGGCGTGGGGGGAGTTTGCTCGGGGTGGGGGGAGTCTGCACGGGGTGGGGGGAGTCTGCACGGCGTGGGGGGAGTCTGCTCGGGGTGGGGGGAGTCTGCACGGCGTGGGGGGAGTCTGCACGGCGTGGGGGGAGTCTGCACGGGGTGGGGGGAGTCTGCACGGCGTGGGGGGAGTTTGCTCGGGGTGGGGGGAGTCTGCACGGGGTGGGGGGAGTCTGCACGGCGTGGGGGGAGTCTGCTCGGGGTGGGGGGAGTCTGCACGGCGTGGGGGGAGTTTGCTCGGAGTGGGGGGAGTCTGCCCGGCGTGGGGGGAGGTGAGGGATGAAAGGCTATGTTTTGGGGGTGGCCCAATTCCCCACATTTCCTATGTTTTCCTCCACCTATGCCCCTCTCCCACCTCCACCCCGCATCCTGCTCCCTGAGAAGGTGCCCGCGAGCCTCAGGCTCTAACGAGCCGCCCGCGAGGCCGGGGCAGGAGGAGGGAGGCAGGAGGCAGAAGAGAGGGACGGGGCCGCGCGCCGCAGCCTCCCTTTCACCGAGGTCTCCCTGGTAACCGTCTCCTGCGGGCTGGGAGGGGGCCCTGGCTCGTGCAGGCCTCAGCAGAATGCGATTCTATTTTCTGCTGCTTCCTGTTCCTCGCTGCCACGTTGCCATGGCAACCGTGTTAGCTCAAGGAGCTTGCTTCCCGGTCTCCTCTCACTCACATGACCCCAACGAGCTTTCTCCCCAACCTTGTCTCTCACTCGTTTTTTTTTCTTTCTTTTTTTCACGTCCTCCACCACCACCACCCCCAACCACGGGTGCCTCGAGCCACAGATGGACCCCCTCTTCTTCCCTCCTGGTCCCCCCGCTTACCCCTCTCCTCCTCCCCTCCCCCACGCGTGGGGCCCCCTTTCTGTGCCCACAGCCCAGAGAGACTGATGGGGAACGCTTATTAAAAAACATTGTAACCGTTTCCGTTTTTATTACGTTGACAAGGGAGCGTTATTTACTGTTATTGTTTGCCGGGAAGGCTTTTCTACCGGAGCCCAGAGCTCTCCTGGGAGCTCACCTTTCGGGTTTTTAACTGGGAAGTCACAAGGGGGTGTGTGTATTTGGGGGTGGCGGCGGGGGGGCTTCTTTCTGAATAAATGACTGCTCTGGGAAGGGTATTTGGCAGTCTGGAAACACGGCCGTAGGCAGGCGGGCCCGGGGCTGGGAGGGAGGAAACAAGGCAGCCGCCCGCTCAGCCTTTTCTCCGTGGGCGGCCGCTTTCAAGGACCTTTGTCTCCCGGAGGGGACAGTTCGCATGTGACCCCCAAAAAGCATCTCAGACCCGCACGCCCAGGGGTGGTTTGCACGAGGAGGCCTCGTACGAGGAGTGTCGTTAAGCCCAAACCTTTTCCTTTTACAACGGAGGAAACTGAGGTAGAGATCTGGGAAATGGCTTGCACTCCCCTCACTCCGCGGCTAGCTGATGGGCGGGCTGGGTTTTTAGTCCCCTGATTTTTAGTTCCGAGCGTTTCTAACACTTTAAGCACCCACACTTTGTGGGACCTGAAGAGGAGAGAGCCGAATTTCCCCCTTACCCATTCATTAAATAAACATAAATTAGGGCTTGTAAGGCACTATGTTAGATATGGGAGGGATATAAACAAGGGAAAATAAGGACTAGAAGGCCACCAGGCTTCAGACCCCAGGGATCCTAGTTCTCTTTCCTTACTTGCCAACAAAAGCCAGTCGCACAACAAAGGGCCAGGGGCTGCTTCAGGGTAGCAGCAATCAAGGCAAACTGGATGGAGAGCCAAGATGAGTTGCATTAAAGGGAGAAGGAAAAAAAAAGGAGGAAAGAAGAAAGAAAAGGAAGGAAACAAGAGAAAGAAAAAGGAGAGAAAATAAGAAAGAGAAAGAAAAAAGGGAAGAAAGAAAAAAGAAAAGAAGGAAAAAAGAAAGGAAGGAAGAAAAAAAAGGAAAGAAAGAAAAGAAAGAAAGGAAAGAAAAAGGTGACTTCATTCTAGGGAGGGATCCATGGTATTTGGAATAATTTCCTGGGGAATGTGGTAGAACAGCCTCCCAGCATTTTAAGGCATTTAAAACCAAACCAGATAAAGCGCTGGAAAACACCTACCCAGGGGTGGGCTGACTGGGTGACCTCACTGGCCTTCACTCTCTCTTGTTACCATATGGGGCTGTGGCTTAGCTCTCTGGGAGAGAAATACAATGGCACCTTAGCAGCCTGCCTCACTTAGGAGCTTCATATTTCTAAACAAGACTAGCAAGCCACCATCAGGTTTGACCCAGTCAGGGTGAAATTTCTAAACGAAGAGACTCAAGTCTTGACAACAGCAAACATCTACTGAACACCTTCTGTGTCCAAAATCCTTGTCTTGGGCAATAGTGGGGGGTGGGATGGGGAAGATAGAGGAATAACTCAAAAATTCCTACCCTCATAGAACTTAAAGCCTAGTAGGGGGTGATAATCACAGACATAAATAATAATTCAAAGGAGGAAGTAGGAATTCAATGAGAGGTATGAAGAGCTACATTAATTCCAAGGAAGGAGAGATTATTTCTAGCTGCTAGAATCTTTAAACCAAAGAAATATCCACCAAAAAGTACTAAGAGATCTCTGCTGAAGAAAGAATGGAGGAAATGAATGAACCTGTGAAAGAATTCTTTGGCAGGGAAAGTTTAGCAAAGAAAGGTTTTCTCCCCACCGTCTCCTTTTTCATAGAGATATTTTAAAAGGACCTAGTTCATCACAGTGATCATTATTTCTGGTTTCTCTAGGGATAGAGGGCAAAGGAAATGACCTCTCAAGGTCCCTTCCTGACCAAGAATTCCATGACTGCTTTTGGTCAGTCAAAATGACCAGAATGGAAGCAGCAGAAAGGGGTTGGCCTATAAGGAAGGGGGAAGGGATCAGAAGACTAGGATTCTGATGTGGGCATTGTAGATAACTCACAGTATCATCTTAGACAAATTTTCTGGACCTCATTTCTTCATCTTGACATTCGGAGCTTGGTCTAAATGACCTTTATTAAAACTTCAGACAACTCTTGGCTTTTTAAAAGTAGCTCTTTCCTCCTCCCACCTCTTCCCAAATCAATTTATTGTTTTAAAATTTAGCGGTTGAAAAGTAAAAACAACTAGGGAGATGATTTGTTTCTTATCAGCAAGAAGTGGGGGGAAGTCATCCCAACAATCCTATTTGTGCCCAGCAAAGATCCTCTTGCAGTAGTAATTGGTGGGCACACTTCACTCCTGGTACTTACAGAAGTTGGAAGAAATCTTAGATGTTGTCCACTACATCTCCCTCCTTTTACAGATAAACCAACTGAGGCCTAGAGGGTTAAGAACTGTCTAGCTATTGTCTGAGGCAGGAGATTAACATAATTCTTCCTGGCTCCAGAAAGAACTCCCTGTTCACTATCCTCTGATCTCACTAACCTTGATTTCCCCCTTTTCCCCCCCTATTTTCCCTCTTGTTGCTCTGCTTATTCTATTGAAATGATTCCATCTATATCTAGAACCAGAAATCAAAAAACAATGAAAATAAAACAAAACAAAACAAAAAACCTGTTAGACATATTTCGCCCCCTTCCTCCCAGCACTCCAACCCAGCTGAACCAGCTAGATCCAATTTAGATGACTCTAGGCTGGCTGGATCTACTGGATAAGGACTACCTTGGCATTATGCTGGCTGGATCAGGAAAGAGTTAAGTAGCTAATTGGCAAATGTTCCCAGATTTCACCTCATTGGCTACTGTCACAAGGTTTCCTGCTGGAGGGCTCTGGGACATACAATGGAATCAAATGGAACCTAAATGATGTCTTTCTCCCCATGCCCCTGCAGTTGATATTAATCTCTAACTCTTAATAAAAGTTTGTAGTTATGTTCCTAACTTGTCTCTGGGCTCTTGAATATTATTACCTCAAACACAAACAGTTGCTGCTCAGGACAGGGAAGCAGCAGGAAAACGCCTCTCAAGTTAAGACTATAAAAAGGACCGGGTGTTTTTTAATGTTTATACTTGTGAACAAACAGCTCTTAATGAACAACCTACTCAAAAGGCTAAACTTTCAGGGGCTCGCAAAAGCTTTTAACTTTGATTTTTCTTTTCCTCTTTCCCAGATGAAAGTCTCAAATGGCTGAGGATATGAGGGAATCTATGGACTACTATCTAGAGGTTAAAGATATCTAGTTAGGTGTTGTAAATTCTCTCTTCCCCAGGTGCAGGTGTCAAGGACAAAGATGCTTCTAATCTATTTACCCCAAAAAGGATCCCCTTATACTTTGTCAAGGAAAAAATAAATAGATTTCCAGATCTTGCAGAAACAGAATATTAGAATATTAGTCCCTCATAGGACTTAGGACATAGGAGACAGAGCCTAAAAGGGTTCAATCTTAGATTTTAGGAGGTCTGTAAACTTAGTGTGTGTTGGGGTGAGGGGAGAATTGCATCTTTATTTTAATATAATTGGTTTCCTTGGTAATCCTATGTATTTTTAATGCATTTAAAAATATTGTTCTGAGAAAAGGTCCATAGGCTTCATCAAACTGCTAAAGGAGGCCATGACATACAAAAAGTTAAGAAACCCTCATCCAACCCATTCTCTTTCCAGATGGCACTGAGATCCATAGAGAAAAGGCAATTTGTACAATGGAAGAGTTACTTGAGTGCATAGAGAGAGGACAAGAGAAAGACTGGCAAAGATCATCTTCTTTGTTCTGGCTCTAGCCTGTTCCCTATTGCTTTTTCTATCTCTCCTAATGCAAATAAGAACCATATGAGTAGATACTCAACAAAGGAATAATTGATCTTTAGCAAGAATAAAAAGGGTTGGAAAATGGAAAAAACACTGGACTAGAGGGAGGGTCAAAGACTTGTGCTTGAAGCCTAACTCTCCCCTTAACCAGTTATGTGGGTTTTGACTCATAATTTGTTTGAGCCTCAGTTTTGTCTTCTCTGATGTGAGGGAGTTGAACTAAGTGATTCAATTTGAACCATCTAAACCAGGGTTCTTAACCTCTTCCTGTAATGGACTTCACCAGTCTGGAGAAGCTTATGTACCCCTTTCCAGAATAATTTTTAAATACATAACATAAAATATAGAGGATTACAAAAGAAACCAATTGTATTGAAATATAAATATCAATTTTTTAAAAATTCATGGATTTGACCTTAAGAACTCCTGATCTAACCCTTATAGCCCCATACATTTAGACGAGTTTGATGGGTAAAACAATATTCAGTAGAGGCTGAGAGTTTTCTGATAGCATTTCAATGAGTAGCCTCTTTAGAATTATCAGGAAGTAAAGTAGATAAGTAACAATACAGTCTTGCCAATGTGACTTTCAGGTTGATATCTTAGGATCCTTCCAGCCACAGACCTTGCAGATTCTACACACAGTTGAAGAATTACACAGAAGTATAAATAGTTGATCAAATCTGGGGACAAGAAACCTACTCATTGACTTGGATCTTTTCTATTTAGAGAAGGGAGGCAGTGATGTATGGTAGACCTAGGTTTCCATTTCACTGCTTGCTTGCTTAGAAATCTTGGACTTCACCAAATATAAGAACCAAAAGAGATCCTAGCATGCTTATTTTTTTAAATTTTTTTATTTTCAAAATAGATTCAAAGACAGTTTTCAACATTCACCCTTGCAAAACTTTGTGTTCCAAATGTTTCTCCCTCCCTTCCCCTCTCCCCTAGACAGCAAGTAATCCAATATAGATTAAATATGTGCAATTCTTCTAAACACATTTCCACATCATGCTGCACAAGAAAAATCAAAAAGGAAAAAATGAGAAAGAAAAAAAGTAATCAGACAACAACAAAAGATGAAAATATTATATTGTGATCCACATTCAATCCCCACAGTCCTCTTTCTGAATGTAGATGGCTCTCTTCATCCCAAATCTATTGAAATTGGCCTGAATTGCCTCCTTTTTGGAAAGAGCCACGTGCATCAGAGTTGATCATCACATAATCTTCTTGTTGCTGTGTATAATGTTCTCTTACTTTTCTCTACTTACTTTATTTAGCATCAGTTCTCACTAGTCCATTCTGAAATCTTATGATTGTTTCTTATAAAATAATAATATTCCATTACATTCATAGATTCTTCAACCATTCCCCAATTGACATCTAGTCCTCTTATTATACAGAGGGAAAAACTGAGGACTAAAAATCAGCTTGTCAGCTGATTGGCTTAGTCTAAAAAACTGGGTAAAGTTCCTTCAGACATTTGTACATCAGCTATGTGATCATGCCCAAGTCACCTATTCTGTCAAAATTTCAGTTTCTGCATCCATTACTTGGGGATTCTAGATTATAGAATCATATATTTAGGGGGAATAGAGGATTTTAGAGGACATCTAGTCAGACATCCCCATTTTTATGGATATGGAAACTAAGGCTTAGAGAGAGATTAAGTAACTTGCCTGAGGTCACATAGAGAAAAAATAAGGGGTTGAACTATAATTCTTTGAATCTAGTGCTGGTGAACTTTCCACTGTTGCACTGTCTCCAGAGGTACACTCATAATAATCATTACAACCTCCTTCTTAGGATTATTCTGAGGAAAGCACTTTGTAAACTATTAAGGCAAAGATAAAATATTTTAGTTGTTATCTATAATTAAGTAATCTCTGACTTGACTTTTCTGGGATTCAGTCTTTTCACCAGTAAAAGAAAGATACCAATACCTGCAATGTCCTCCTCTCAGGGTTACCATGAACTGATTTGAAAGCTTTGTCACTAAGAAAGCAATATATAAAAATTGCCATAATAAATTCCATTATCATTACATAGTATAAAGTCCGACATCTAAGAAGACATATCTTCAAGTGACAAAGGTATTACTAAATCTTTTGGGAAATCATCCCAGACCAGTCATAGTAGGGCATGTCTGAAACTCCCAACTCTGAAAGTAACTGAGACACTGGAGATCAGGGGTTCTGAGCTGCCGTGGACCAAGCTGATTTCAAGTATCTGTAACAAGTCCAGAACCAATATGATGAGCCCTCAAGATTAAGGGGGTCACAGAGCTGCCCAAGGAAGAATGAATCAGCCCAGGCTGGAAATAGGATAGATCAAAGTTTTCGTGCCTCTTGGCAATGGGATTGAATTCATGCATGGCCATTGTAGTTAGAAAGGGAAGAAGGGCACAAGTGAGGAGGAGGATGGGGAAGAGGAAAGGGAAGGAGAGGGAAAGAAAAAAAAAAGAAAGGGAGAGGAAAAAGAGAAAGGGAATCAATCCCGAAACTGTTGTGTATCACCAAGTCCAGTACCAATGGAAGCATTAACAGTATCACTGAATAGCATCAGGATGAGTCAAAGGGAAATGCTGGAGATGAAACTAGACAAAAGAGAAAGCTATTGTTGGAAAGAGGAAGAAAATAAAATCTAATATGGAGGGAATGGAATGAAAGAGAAGCAAGAGAAGGGAGCCCAGCAACGCTGGTTTCTAAGGTCATGCTATCACAGGCATCTAAGGAAAGTACTCAAGATGAACATGGCTGGAATAACTGAGGACATCCTGACCTTTCCTTCATTATTTGTGCATATGTATGTCCTGATAGCCATAAAAGTGGAGAGGAGAGTCCAGAGATGACATCCCACTTGGGCACTGGGGTCTGAAGAGTTCGGGGTCAACCCCCTTTTTCATTACCAAACATGTCACTCCCTTCCCTTTCCCCACCTCCATTCAACTCTCCCTCCTCCCCTCTCCCCAGTTCTTACATAGCACTGGACTTAGCAATGACAACTAGATGACAACTCTGAATCAGGCACTGAGCCTTCCTTCCTTCCTTTGTGGGCTGTCCTGAAGTGTATCAAGCTCTAGGCTGAGGGCGGCTGAACAAGCCCTTCCTTAGTCCAGTACCCAGAGGAGAGTGTCTGGGGCCCTTCACTGCCCTCGAACCAGACAGCCTGGGGTAGATGGGCGTGGAAGTGTGTCTGACACTATTTCCCTCCACCTTCTTCTGCATCTGAGAAAAGTTGCACCTGGAGGAGGAGGGAGGCTGAGTGCAGCGAGATCAGAGGCTTGCTGTGGGAGAGGTGGGGGACACAACAGAGAGTTTCAAAGGAGACAAATTCTGACAAAACTGGAGGAATTCTACAGGATATGTGTATTCGTATATGTGTGTGTATTCATATATATATATATATATTTATTTATTTATTTCCCCATCCTCCTTCTTTTATTCCTCTCCAACCCCTACCTATTTCCAATTTGTTTCAAGTTGAGATTTAAAACTGCAGTAGAAATAAGTAGGGGTGAACCAGGATCAGCAGAATTAGGAGCAGGCCTTTCAAGTCTCTCTCTTTCTCTCTTTTGGCTCCCTCTCTATTTCCCCACTCCCAAGCTCCCCTCTCTTCCCTTGAATCTCTTCTGCTCCACCCTCCTTCTAAGACTCACACTTCCCCCACCCTGACCTCCTGACCTCCCTCTCCCACCCCAGCTCTCCTTTTTCTCTGCCCCCAGCCTTGCTCTTTTTTCCTTCTGCTATGAGCACAAGAATTGGGGAATTGTAGTGTTCCTGACCTATTGACTGAAGAACAGCTTCTCTTCTACCAGGATCTCACAGTATCCCTCAGTCTTAGCTAGAGCATTCATACTAAGAGGAAAGGGCTGAAGTAGGGAACCGTTGACAGTAAGTAAGGTCCAGGAAAGGAGCAACTACTGCTGTAGGTTAGGAAATGGAAAGTGTGGAGGAGGTGGGGGGGGGCAGTGGGAGGTGGTGAGGGACAAGGGGGTGGAGAGAATGCAGCAATAAGCTAGGAGAAAAGAAAGAACAGAAAGATGAAAGAGGAAAATGTGATAGGAGAGAGAGGGATGAGAATTCTAAAATGGGGATTAAAAAGGAGAAGGAAAGGGGAGGTGGAGAGTTAGAAAACTGGAGAACTAATGAATGAGGCAGGTAAAAACCCTATAAAGTGGAGCCTCCATGCAATGAGCCTGAATAAATGAGATTATCATCCAGAGGGCAATATCCCAACATGGCATGAAATACATGTGCAGTGTGTGGCAATAACAGGACTCATCAAACCAGAAGGAAGCCCCACCAAGCAGCTGCACAGGCTGAACCAAACAGCCTGTACAGGAACCCTGATGACAGCTATAAGGACAACTGACCAGTTTGGAGATGTCCCTCCTGGCCTTCATGGAATAAGCTACTTGGTTCTTCATTCCTTCAAATTGTCTTAAAGGTCTTTGTAAAAGAAAGTTATTTCTAGAAAACTAGTACCTGGCCTGATGAGAGCTTCCTCTGGTTAGCTGCTGTTTCCCCTCCCAACCCCCACTCCCACCCGGGGGTTTTTGTCCTGACAATCAAGAAAAGACCAATCTACCTGTCTATAAGGGGAGATTTGTTTTTTGGGGTTTTTTTCTGATCACAAACCCATGACTTCTTTGTTAAAATAGAAACAGACACTTTATGGTAGGGCTCTAGAGTCACAGAGTCAGAGGACTAGATTGAAGGAATTAGCAACAAAAGCCTAACTAAAATTTGTAATTCTCTGGAACTAAAACTTGGAACTTCCTAGCCTAAGATTTCTAACTTTCTACTGCACTTCTCAAGAGCTCTATCTCTGAGCTCATTATATCTTCCTCCTCAAATTTTTCATAACATTTTGTCCAGTCCTCTCCTTTTTGATTATCTCAGTCTGCCTTATATTTATACCTATTTTAGCCCTTCTTTTAGACTATAGGTTACATTTCATCTTTGCATCTTCAGTACCCAGAATAAGAGCTTTTTAACATAGTGGACATTCAGTAAATATTTATTGAACTGAATTGTAAAAAATGGGCAATTTCACCAATAAGGCCACATGCATAAGTATCATACTCCCATAAGCAGATCCTGGATCCTGACAGGTGAGATTTTGGTATCCTCAGGCTGTGGGTCTTTCTGTCATGGCCCTGCCATTCGGGACTAGAAGATTCTGAGCAAAAATTCAGGGCCCCTCATGACTTAACATTGCATCTGGCCCCCTGTCTCCAATAACTGACCAGCCAAATGAGGCCTCATGAAAGGTCCCATTGTTCATTCATTGCTGGGTCCCCCCACCCCCATCCCCCACTCAGATCTCCTACCCATGTTGGTTGTTCTGTGTGTCTGGGGGCAAATCCAGGCTTGCAATTGTGACCTCAGTCCCTGAAGCCCATGACAAGAACAAGAGTCATGATGCAGGAGAGCCACCAGCACCTGTTGTTTTCCAAATGGCTGAGAGTCTCAGGATGCATGGGATAAGACTGCAGCTCAGTGCTATGTACCAACAAGATTGCAGCACACACCCACTCTAGCTAAGCAACCAGTGACCATCCAACTCCCCCTCCCACTCCCACCAGCTCTTCCTGTTGCTCCCCAAAGTCTCCTGCTGAAAATCGACATGGATCTGTAGAGGAAAGATTCATTTGTCACCCAATGGTAGAGTGTACAGTCTATAGACACTAACCTGAGTGCTGGAGCACAAGATGGGACACAAAACTTATAGGGTCCCAGCACTTAGACCAGGGAATGACTTCATGGATTTAAGTTCCTCATTGTAGAGATGGGGAATGAAGGCCCAGAGAAGTGAAGTCACTTATATAAAAAAGCCAGGATTTTAACTGGGGCCCTCTGACTCCAGATCCAGTGTTATCTTCACCACCAGGGCTTCGGAACCAGGGATCTGTGAATTCTGTTATCTGTATTTGAAGAACTGCACTTCAACAGAATTGACTTCCTTTGTAATCCTATGTGTTTTATTTTACACATTTAAAAACATTATTCTGAAGAGTTTATTGTTCCATCTGACTACCACAGAGGTCACAAAAGGGTTAAAAAAAAAAACCTTGCTACATCATTTCAAGAGCTCACAGCCTGGCTGAGGGGAAAAAAACAGAATAAATACTACATGGGCAGAGGAAAGAAAGGCTTTATACAAAATACTACAACAAGTATAAATAAATATAGCTTAAACCCATTACTTAAGTGCTGGGGAGATGAAGGAAAAAACAACAGTCAGTTCAGGGTTAATCAAGGAAAGCTTTCTGGGGGGGGGCGAGTGAGTTGTGATCAGGGTTCCAAGATTCCATTTGGGTTAAAATGTCAGTGAAATAGAGGAAACTGGAACAGATTCAGGCTCTTGGGGACATGAGTAGAAAGGAGACATAGAGAAGGAAAAGCTAAGAGGATGGGGAAAGAGGGAGAAAAAGGCAACATCATTTAGAGGAAGGGGCAAAATGGTCTTGGTCCACCCCTTAATGATGGTGTTAAATTTATCATCAATATTTAATATTTGCAGAGCATCCCCAATGTTCTAGGTGCTTACCTCAGTTCCCTTTTGGGTGGGAGCAACCTAGCTACACATTTCTTGGATACCCTTCCTCAGTTCAGCTCCCTCCTCCAAAGAGAGAGCAGCTTAGCTCCCTCTTCCAAAGAAACCTTTTTCCTTTCTCTGCTCATCTGTGTGAACTTTAGCTAATACAATACCAGCTCTTAGAAAGTCCTGAAATACAGCTTTGCCAGGCTTAAAATTGGCTGTTTCCACTCAGACATGTACAATGGTAAAATGGAGCCCAAGGAAAATTAAACTGCAAAACCTAAAGAGAGCCGCCCCCCACCTCAGCTCCCTGCTCCCCAGCAGCCACTCTTTCCCCAAAATCTCACTAGGAGCTTGGGGTCTGAGCAGGAAAGCCATGGCCAGGGAGCTGGATTTTAGGTGAGCATTAGCCATCCTCTCCTAGTCCCAGGCTTTCTTCTCTTTCATGGCAGTGAAAGAGTAGGAAAAGAGATCAACACTGAGAAAGGGACAGAAAGATGGTGAGCAAAACAACATCCTCTGTCATGAGACAGAGAGCAACAGAGGAGAGGCCTGGAGAAAAAAAGGAAGCAAAGCAAGAAAAAGGGGGCAAGAAGAAGATGAAAAAGAGGGTGGGAGAACATAAATGAGGGACTCAGAAAAGGAGTAAAGGCAGAAAGGCAAACAGGTATTCATAAAGACAAAATTCAACAGTGTATCTTTTGTCAAATAAAATCCAAACCAAAAAAAAAGTGTGTGTGTGTGTGTGTGTGTGTGTATGTGTGTGTGTATGAAAGGGATTTGTGTGTGTGTATACATATATATACACACACATACACACATACATATATACACACACTCAGAATTAAAATGGAAAATATATATATATACACACATATATAATAGAGATTTGTGTATATATGTATATAGTTTGTGTATGTACATTTATACATGTATGTATATGCATATATAATATATATCAAATCCTTATGCCTTACTCATATATGTGTGTGTTTATACACACATATATGGAGAAGGAATATACACACACACACATATATATATAAGGAAGGCATGGGGATTTAAGGGGGTGGAGGGTTGTGGAGGAGGTTGGGGGTAGAAGAGAAAAAGACTCAGGATCTGGACAGACATAAAAATAATAGCAAGAAGGACCTGGGATTTCCCCAGGCAGGAGAACAGGACCAAGTATTAATCTCCAGAAGCCCAGAGGCTAGAAGGGAGCACTAGCCTTTTTTTCTGGAGTAGTCTCTGTTAGCTAGTGATCTTGGAAGGGGACAGCACTAAGGTTTATCCTGGCCTTCCCCCACTGAACACCCTTTACGTCCAAAGATGCTGCCCAGTAGAACACAATGCTAAGAGAAAAAGAAAAAGAGAGGGAAAGGGAAAAACTGGGGAGCTAGAGTTTTCTGTGTGGGTTTGAGTTTTGTTTTCCTTAAGGCAAGAAGAAGGAGTCAGCACGCAAAGGCAAACTACTGCATGGAGGGGGGACCACACAGATTCAGCCCCTTAGGAACAAGCAAAGCTCATACGCAAATGCCTGAGCCTGCAAGCAGGGTGTGGGGGAGTTAGAAATGGGGTGGCGGTGAAACAGAAAGGGGGGAAATTCTAGAGATCTAGAAAATGGGGTGAGAAAAGGGGTGAGAAAAAAGAGGAGGAAGGAGATAGGAAAGAGAGGGAGAAGAGGGAGAGGGAGAAGAAAAGAAGAAAAAGGCATGGGAAAGAAAAGGGGAGAGAGTGAGAAATAAGGAAGGCAGGAGGGGAAAGGAAAATGGGGAGAGAGAAAGGAAAAGTCTAATTTGATAGGGAGGGGGGGAAAGGGATATAAAACCAGAAAAAGAAAGGAGAGAGTAAAGTGAAAAAGAAGACATCTTAAGAAGAGAGGAGAAGGAAAAAAAAATAGTGCCTGAAAGAAAAGGAAGGAAGGAAATGAGCTGGGGAGAGAGGAGAGAAACAAAAGTGGGGGAGGGGGGGAAGATGGTAGGAGAGCAAGACAGAAGAGGCAAAGAAGGCGAGCCTGGAGCCGAGGAGAGTGAAAACAAAGACTGCAAGAGAATGGACTCCTCGTCTACAACAGAGACAAAGCTAGAGAGACAGGCCGAGGCCAGAGACAGGCAGAGACACAGAGGAGAGACAAAGGCTAAGTCGGAGGCTACTCTCCCCCCAGACTCGGAGGGCCCTGACTTGAACTCTCGCCCTTTCACCCCTCCCCTCCTATCCAGCTGCGCACAAGATCTGCGGGGAAAGAGAGAGAAGGTCCCCACTCAGAACTTTAGAGGGAAAAAAAAAAGTCTGACTACCGCCCTAAGGGCTGTCACAACAGATAAAACCTCATCCAGGCTTCGCTGTGTGAGCTCCTGCACACTAATGCACAGTAGAGCTAAAAATACCGGTGTGTGCAGAGAGGGAGAGGGAGCGCGGGAGGGAGGGAGGGAGAGGAGAGAGAAGGAGGGAGGGAGGGAGCGGAGAAGGAGAGGGACTGCTATTGCTGGGTTCTCAACTGATTGTAGCCTCGGTTTTCCAGAGATTCTTAATAATCCAGATGTGCAGCTGCAAAAGGGAAGCACTTGAGAGACTGCAAATAAATGGGCATAAAATCCCCATCACCACCCTCAAAGGGGGGGGGGGAGACAAGAGATGGGAGCTTTGTTTCCCTTGAGAAGTCTCAATGCTGAAAGGGGTTAGAAAGCGAGAGAAAGGAAAGCATAGGAAAGCAAAAGCCGGGGAGGGGAGAAAGGGAGAGATAGGACACTTTGGGGGAGACTGATGGATACAGCTAAGACAACTAACTGTTCTTTAGGAGGGCCCTTGGGCTGGAGGGAAAGGCACAGAGTGTGTCCCCACTTCATTTCCCTCTGACAGATGGGTCATTTAGTTTAAGGCGTGGCCAATCTAAGCTGTGTTGGTGTGTTTGCTGCCATGATTACAGGACCAGTCCTTCTATTACCACCAAATGTGGCTGGTCAGAGATATTTTAAATCAGTGTTGGTAGGATGAGGCTAGGGAAAGGGAGGGGGAGGCCCCTTAAAGAGAGGGAAAGAGTAAAAGACGCATTCCACTTTTTGAGGGTAGGTATTGTACTGTATGCTTCATTTATTTGTTCATCCAGCAAGCATTTATTACCAAGTTTAAGTACTGCGCTAGACACTGAGGGAGATAGTAAACTTGGGTAAAACTGAGTCCCTGCCAGTATGAAGTTTACAGTCTAATGGGAAGAAAAGACCACCACAGATCGTTGTAATGCCCAGTATTATACTTTGCAGTAGAGACTTACCAAAGTGCTTAGTGAGGTAGAAGGCTGGAAAGGTCACTTACTCACCAGGGAAATCAGGGAAGACTTCATGAAGGAGGCGATATTTGAGTTGCACTTTAAAGGAGAGGTAGAAATTCAATAGGTAAAGAGAGGGAAGGAAGATATTTAAGTCAAAGTGAATAGCTTGAACAAAGAGAGGGAGCCGGCCAAACTTAGCATGTTCCCAGTACAGTGCTACTGCACAATTGGACACTAGCATACTCTCAACCCATATCACTTGATGTAGATTAAAATATGAGAATATGATTCTGTGAGAAGAGGAGATAATCAAGGGATGGAGAAAAGATGCAACGAGTACCTCCTTAAGCATCATCCTTTTTAATGGTGATACCATGACTGGAAAATGCTTTGAGATCTTTTTTGCAGCTTCATATCAAATGAAGAGGAAAAATCAGCAGACTTTTTTTTCCATAAAAAGAGATGGGATATCGTGTTTGTTTTGGGGAATAATAATACTATAGCTGAGAACTGACATTTCTATAGGGACAGATATTGTTTGATCTCATATTTGAAGTAGGTACTATTATTATTTTTACAAGGAGAGAGGGGAGAGAGAAAGGAAAAGTCTAATTTGATAGGGAAGGGGGAAAGGGATATGAAACCAGAAAAAGAAAGGAGAGAGTAAAGTGAAAAAGAAGACATCTCAAGAAGAGAGAAGGAAAAAAATAGTGCCTGAAAAAAAAGGAAAGAAGGAAATGAGCTAAAGGAATAACATGACTTGGTCAGGGACACAGAGATAGGAAGTAAAGTAAGAGGCAAGATTTAGATCCAGGTCTTCTCGAGTTCAATTCCAGCACTCTACTTTTCTAAAGAAGTCTGACTGGTTTTGGCATTAGGGGTAAGTAAGCATGGAAGGGAATGGTGATTGTGGGCATATCATTTCTTCCAACTAAGTACAGAAAGGATAATCCATGAGAATGTAAGAAACCTTGCAAAGGCAAAGGAATTCTTTCTTATGAAAACCAACAGATTATATAAGGTTCCTAGTTTTTCCCCACGTAAGTCTTTTCTCATTTCACTGATAGGAACTACATGGAAACCAGAACTCTTATTTTGGTTTTGCCATTAAGTTGATATGTCATTGACTTCAGCAAATGACTTAGACTCATTCTGGGCCTCAGTTTCCCCAAATGGAGAAATTGGACTAAGTGGCTCTTTAAGTTCCTTCCAGCTCTAACATGCTATAATTATATAATACTTCTCTTAAACTTTGCTTAGTGCCACCTTAGAGTTTCTTGGGAAAACCTTTGGTCCTTCGATGAAATAACAGTGCTCATTATTTGTCATCCATGCTGGATATCTATAATGCCACCTGGGAAAAAAATAACCACGACCTCAGCCCCCTAGTAGTTTCACTTTCAAAACAAAAAGCAATGAAAACCTAAGTATGGGTAAAGAAGGCACTGTTTATCTTCCTTTGACCTCCAGGATCCCTTCTGGGGTTGGTAGGCAGAGAGTCTGCCCTTTTGCCCCGCTCCAGGATCACATTTAGCTGCCTTGCTGTTACCTCACAAGTTAATCATTCTGGCTGCTGAATCACTGGACCTGTCCCTTTCCAATGTCATCGTTGTGGGATGCGATAACCCTCAGAAAAGTACCCAAAGTCATACTGTTCTTTTACTTCAGATAACACTAACATTCTTCCCTAGCTTTCTGCCGATTACACCTCTGGGCTGGAATCAGAGGACTTGGGGCTGGAGAGGAACTAAGTAAGCACTGAGTCCCACCCACTCATTTTGCAGGGAAGGAAGCTGAGGGTCACGCAGACTAGGAGATTTGCTGCCCCTCCTACACCACGCCGGTGACAAAGCTTGGACTAGACCCTAGTCCCTTTCCACGTCATTATGCTGTCTTCCTTGTTCTACTGTGGCTGCTGTCATTTAAATGCTTACACAGAAAAAAATTTCCAGGCTTTTTCCATACACCCCTTCACTTCCTCCTTGTTTTCCATGGTGTCTGAGCAGCATTTCTCTAAGAGGAATCTTATTCAGTGTATTGTTTTTTAGTCCATTCCTAAGTCCCTGTTGTATTCTGACTCTGATGGCCTGTGCTCCCATCTCACCACCACCACCCCTAAGCAAAGGCAGTCCAGAGAGAGAAAAGGGAGATGAAAGAAAGGAGATATAAAGAAAGAGAGAGTGAAAGAGACAGGAGGAGAAAGAAACAGACATAGAGAGAGGAGACAGAGAAAGAGATAGACAGAGACAGACAGAAACAGAGATACAGAGAGAAAGGAGAGAGATAGGAGAGAAATAAGAGAGATAGGAGAGAAAAGAGACAGAGGAGACAGACAGAGAGAGAGAGAGAAAGAAAGAAAGAGAGAGAGAGAGAGAGAGAGAGAGAGAGAGAGAGAGAGAGACAGAGAGAGAGACAGAGAGAGAGAGACAGAGAGACAGAGAGAGAGACAGAGAGAAAGAGAGAGAGACAGAGAGAGACAGAGACAGAGAGACAGACAGAGAGAGAGAGAGACAGAGAGACAGAGAGACAGAGAGACAAAGACAGAAAAACCGAGGCAGAGACATGTTTGATTCTTTGTGATCCATGGACACATGGAAGGAAGAAGAGGAAGAGTAGGGAAAGGAACATGGAAAGAGGCTTAGCCAATCCCCTCTCCCCCAAAAAAAGAATAAAAAGTTGAAGTTAGTTTCATGGCTTCTGTTTTTTCTCTAAACTTTAATATTTAATTTAATAAGAGTTGAAGGGGAGAAAAGAAACAACCCAACTTTTGGCATCAAGGTCATGCAGAGTCTGCAATGGAACCCCCTCACTCCTGCCTATTTGACCCCATCTGTGCCATTCTTTGCTGGATATCCTCCTAGGCTCTAGGTTGTGATTGCTGGGGAGATACAGGGAGGCAGGAGCTCCTTAGAACTTGTTCTAAGGCATGAAGGAAAAGGAAATATTGCTGTGCCCATCTGAAGGAATCCAGAGGTCAACTAGTGGCCCCATGAACACTTCCATAGACAGGAGGCTCACTGCTTTGGGAGGCAGCCATTCCAGCCCAGATAAAAAGGGTACCAGGAGCCACCTCTACCAGCAAACACTGGATCAATAGCCCTCCAAAACAGAGAGGTATGGCAGCCCCAGAGCAATATCAGTCTCAACTTTTTGACATTTAATTAAAAAAAAAACATTCTAGAGGAAGAGAACAGAAGATTTTTTAAAATCAGGTAAGCCCCTCCCCCCCAAAAAAAGCCTGGAGAGAACTTGGAACAAGACTAAACCATATTATCCTAGGAATATTTGTAAATGACATTGGAATGAGGACCACAAAAAGATATGAAATGGAACAGATTAGGAAGCAGTGTGGCCTAGTGGAAAGAGCACTGGACTATGAAGGAGGAGACTGCATTCAAGTGTTTGTTAAGTATCTATTAATATAAATGCCCTCCAATGGGAATATAAAGATAAAAAGGAAAATAGTCCTTGCTATCAGTTCATTGTACTGATAGATCACAACATATGGACGGGTAGCTTGTGTAAATATAGGTGTGTAGTGCTATACACACATATATACCTGTAGTATCTGTACATATATACATAAATGTAGTTATACATCATATACATATACACATGTATAGAATTATGCACATTTATTTAGCTGTTTACATGTTGTTGCCACCAATACATATACTTATATACACAAATATAAATAAAATATGAAGATACATATACTTAATGTTGTTTCCCAGTATAATGTGAGGTATATATATAGTGCATGTATGTACACACATATATGGATATGGATGGATGTGTATATGATACTTTCAGTTGGAAAGCCCTTTACATCTGAATCAAACTTATCACCCCACCAGTTCTTCTCTGCAGCTATTTTCTTAATAACAATATTCTCTTGGTGATGTTGTGTGGCTCTAACCATGATCTTGGAAGAATCAAACTTGTGTTTTCTGTCCCCAGCACATAATGATTTGCACATAGTAGGCGTTTAATAGAGGAGGCAAAGCGGTGCAGTGGATAGAGCATGGGCCTGGAGATAAGATCTGAGTTCAAATTTGGCCCAAGACACTTAGTAGCTGGATGACTCTGGGCTAGTCACTTAATCTCTATTGTTTCAGTTCCTCATCTGTAAAATGAAGACAAACTGGACAGAGAAATGACAAGCCATCCCTGTATCTTTGCCAAGAAAAGCCCACGGGCAGGTCGATGGGTCACAAAGAATCAAACATGACTGAACAACCACAACCAAGAGCTTAACCAATGGTTACTGAATTTAATTGACCCTCACCTTTTCAAGTGTCATACCTTCCTCACATGGTGAAGGGGAGTGTGTGATCTTTGGAAAATCACTTCCTCCCTCTGGATCTCAACTTTCTCACTGATAAAAGATGATGAAGTTTCTGATCCCCGTAATCCTTTCTACTTCTGATAATCTGAACTTGTATGAATTTTGGCAGTGTTGCTATAATAGTTCTCATCATCAAAGATAGAATCTCCACATTTTGAGTCTACTACCTCAGGAACTAATGTGCTATGTAGGTAAGGACAGTTCAATGCCCTTTAACAAGGCGAAGTACCATTGAATTTAATAAGCATTTATTAGGTGTCTGCTACATACATGACACATGGTAAGCACACAAAAACAAAATTGAAAAAATAGTACCTACCCTCAAGGAGTTTCTACTGTATTAGGAATAACAGTTGGACCTGACTAAATATACATGTGGAAAAATTTTAGAGGCACTAAGGGATCGCTTGGAGTCACACCTATTCACTAAGGGCGTTGGCCATGTCATGGAGGAGGTGTATCTGGAATCTAAACAGAAGAGAGCTCCCCTCTCAATGGTGAATGTCTCCAGTGCCCCTGTTCTTGCTTTGACTTTGTACATGATTTGCAGTGGAATTCTGGAACACTGTAGAATTAGCTCAGTTCAAGTTCTAGTGACTCAAAAAAGATCAGCCTAGCCACCCACACTGAATTAAAAGTATAAAAATGCATTTTTGCATGAATTATGACAGATAGCTGAATGGGCAACCTGTTGACTTAGACAATGGATATATATGTATTTGTGTATACATTTATGCATATATGTTTGCATGTATATGTATGTATGTATGTAAAATATCTATATATCTTGGTGGACAGTGGACAGTGACCTGGGCACAGAATTGAATAGTGGGGAGGGGACACTAGACTGAATTACATCTGAGAAATAAAGAAGTTTCCAAAGATTCCAAGTTCCTTCTGCCATAAATGACCTTCCTTAAAACTAATATTATCTTAGTGCTGATGCTGTGTATATGCAAATCATAAAACAAACGAATACCATGATCTAAGAAGAATCAAAACTTATGATAGGTCAAAGGGCAATGGAGAGAAGTGTGGTGATCAGATAGTGGCACATTACCAACAGTGAGTTGGGTGGGAGAAGTAACAGAAAAAGACATCAAGGACAAATATTACCAGAAAAGGAGATGGGCCAGCCATACAGCCAGACTGAGGGATGACAGATGGACAGCCCAAGGGCTGCAAAAAAAAAAAAAAAATTAAAGAACCATCAGAAAGCCTCCAGCATGTTGGTGAATTTATGGAAAGATATGGGAAAAATTTTCACTGGATGACAAGCTGTGGATGGATTGCAATCTGAAGAAGTGGGTGGAGGATCCACACAGGTGAGATTACAGATCAGTCCAAATACATAAGGGCCTAATGATTAGGTCATCCTTATCTTAAACTGAAATCTGTCTTCATGAAACTTCTGCTCCCTGGGGTTATAACAAAAGAGAAGAGTCTCCTCAATTATCCTGCCCCAAAGCCCACAATGAATTTCATGAAGGGACTGTGAGGGCTACATGTCTGTCTGATTGTCCCCCTACTTGAAAACTAGTTGAAATTTCACAACAAGCATTGATTTAATCAAGTTTTCCAGTGTGTGGCATAATTAGTCAGAAACACTATTGGAAAAGGATGGGAGGTCTCTTCAGTGCTTCTCACTATTAGAATTAGACCTTTACGCCAAAAAAATATGGCAGACTCTAATATAGGAAATATAGAATGCAGGCAGCTCTAACTACATGACACTACTACTACGTAGGCCTCTGTTTTTCTTCTATATAGAAAAGGGAAAATAATTATATTTGCGAAACAGAGAACGTACCATGTATATATTATCTGTAATTGTACCGATATAAACTACAGATAACATATCACACCAATCTAACTCTATAATGTATGCATTACATGATTAGAACATTGGGCCTCATCTCTGTGTTACAAAAATAGAATTATGATTTATATATAAGTTCATTTCATGTGACTAGAATTATCTATGGCATATTAGCTATACGTCCTTTCCAGCCTCTTAGCTAAAATCAAATTACAGAATGGATAGTTACACAAACACTTGACCTCTGCCCAAAGGCTGAAAAACAATGTATAGCTTTTATACCTTCTGTAATTTCATTTCCATCACATAGAAGGGATATAACACACATAATTCTATTCTCGCGGCATATCTGACTGAAGTTTCTGACTGAGGTCAGAAAGACAGTGCAGAGTATCAGGAAGTACACTGGACTGGGAGTCAAGAGACCATATTCTAGTTCTGCCACTAATCAAAATAATAATGATATCTCACATTGATGTGCACTTCAAGGTCCACAAAGCACTTTTTTCATAACCACCCTGTGAAATAAGGAGAATGAATAATGTTACCCCAATTTTACAGTTGAGTAAAGTTGGGAAGTGACATGATTTACTCATGGTCTCATAGCTAAGTAAGTCTCAGAGCCAAGATTTGAACCCAGAACTTCACTACCTCATTCCGCCTCTCACAGCTCTCTTATCTGCAAATTAACCCATTGGATTAGAAAATGCCTCTAAGGTCTCTTCTGTCGGTGATCTTCTATGTTTATCTTTGACACTCCATAATCTGTGTTCTATGGTCTATGTGCTCTTGTGTGAAAACTAACCAGAAAGTGAAAGAGAAGAAAGAAAGAAAGCTATCATGGGCCCAGAACCTATTATGAATGAAAAGTTGAATGCTATCCAACTTCCAGCCTACGTTTTCTGGTTCATCCTGTAAGAAACATCCCCTGTCTTCTATGTCCAGTGGCCCTAGAGCAGTTCCTTAAATTTAAAAATGACAATAAATCCGGGGCATTTATAAACCAGCATCTTCTCAGGCTGACAAAAATGGCAGCAAGTTGAATTTTTCTCTTTAAGAGAAAATTCAACAAACAATATACATTTATTAAGCTCCTACTATGTATAAGGCTCTGCCCTAGGCATTAGGACATAAACTATAAAAGATTTGTATCTATCTCTTCTATAAGAACACCATTAACCCACCAACATTTCACTCACAAAAGAGTTTTACAGTTTATTACTTAGGACACTATGTTCTCTTCTTTCCAGAATTCTAAATTCTTCATAGGGTCTTTGGTACATTAACTTCCTAAGGAATCATTGCTGGGCCTATAATATAAGGGGTACTATACCCACTTCCTTCTCCACTCAGAGACTCCTTCACTCTGGCCCTACACACTTAGTCTGATTAGGTTCAGACTGGGGGAGCCTGACCTCTGAGAGTGGTGGCTCCATTTTCTCATACCCTTTGGTTCATTAAAGCCCATCTCATGATCCTAGGAATAAGTGCTTAAAGTTTAGTTTTTGGTTCATGCCTAGGTCTTCTCAAAGTGTGTAAGAAGAGGAGTAGAAAGTTTTTTTTATAGCTTTTTATTTACAAAACCTCTGCATGGGTAATTTTTCAACATTGACCCTTGCAAAACCTGTTCCAACTTTTCCCCTCCTTCCTCCACCCCCTCCCCCAGATGGCAGGTAGACCAATACATGTTAAATATGTTAAAGTATTATTTATACATTTTTATATATAATATGTATGTTATTTATACATATATATATAAATAATATACAATATATTTATACACATTTATACAGTTATCTTGCTGCATAAGAAAGATCAGATTTAGAAAGAAGGTTAAAAAAAACTGATAAGGAAAACAAAAATGCAAGCAAACAATACCAGTAAGAGTGGAAATATTATGTTGTGTTCCACACTCATTTCCCATAGTTCTCTTTCTGGGGGTAGCTGATTCTCTTCATTACTGAACAATTGGAAATAGTTTGGTTCATCTCATTGTTGAAGACAGCCCGTCCATCAAAATTGATCATCATATAGTATTGTCGTTGAAGTGTATAATGATCAAGGAGTAGAAAGTTACACAATGCTCAATGTAATAAGGTATGAGACAGTATATTTCCTATATACAAAAATACTAATATAAACAAAAGACTTATGATTTATATTGATAAGACAACTTAAAACAAGATTCAGTAACTTAATTTATAATTATTCTCTTGGGAAATTGATATTTAAAACCCTATCAAAATAGAAATTGGTTTGCACTCTGAGTAGGCATTCTTTATTTTATCTCCATTCTGCATTGTCTAAACAACGTTTAGTACACATCTTTTGGTTAAAAATGATAGTGGTCTTCTCCAGAAAGTAGTTTCTGGAGAACTCTTCCTTCTGTCACACATGGCAGCTCCTCCATGATGGGATACAGAAGTCTGGATCCTCTCAGTTTCACATGGTCACCTCCAAGCTTGGGCATTGAGATGTTTAATCACCTACTCAGAAAAGGACACACAACATGGAATCTAGACACAAGTTCATCTGGTTGAATCTGTTCTCCATTTGGGAATAGCAGAGGAGAAAGGGAGGGGATCCAATAGTATAAGCCATCTATCACATGGAATCTAAAGACAAAAGGTGCTCCTTGCCACATAGAAGCATCAAAGCAAAGAGAGAGTCCACCATAAGCCAGTTCTCTTTTTTTACAGCATCTCCTTCCCTTCCACTGTCAAGAAAGGACCAAGGGACCACTTGGGGCTTTCTCCATCAAATCAAAATTCCAAGTCCTTCCATCTCTGGGACAGCCAGGAAGTTCATCCTGTCCCAAAGATCCAAGCACTAAGACTCCAAGACTCTGAAACCTCTAAAAGTTTCTCTGGGACTCAAGGTCCACCTTCTCTGAGAGGGTCTGTAACGGCCCATTCACCCTCTGCTACAACTCTTGGAGGAGAGTTTGCTCGTGTTAGCATTCATTGTTAGACTTGAAAGAGTTAATGCAAGGGGCAGCAAGGTGGCTGCATTGGCCCTGGCCTGGATTCAGGACAGTCTCAGGGAAAGTGGACTTTGAGTCCCTGAGAAACTTATAGAGGATTCAAAGACTTGGAGACTAAGTATTTGGAATTCAAACTTGGCCTTCGACCCCTGACACTTACTAGCTTGTGACTCTGGACTTGTTACTTAACCCTGATTGCCTTGGAAAATAGAAAAGAGCTAATTCTACTCTCAAATTCAATAGCTATTCAACAAGCATTTGTTAAATGACTACTACATACAAGGCTCGAGAGATACAAACACATGATGAAAAACAGTCTCTATGCTTAATGAGTTCCCTTTAAAAGAAAAAAAAACCATTTTTTAACTAGACCTATGATTTCACTGGGATAGGCATCTGCCCATAAAGCTCTTTCTCTATCATTGCAAATCAGCACTTTCTCTGCAAGTTATAGTCTCAGGGAGTTTCTTGGAGGACACTAAGAGATTAAACAATTTGTGCCAGACAAAACTTGCATTAGAGGCTTGTTTTGTTGGTGCTGTTGTTGTTGTTTGTCCTTTGTTCTCAAAAAGGACCATGACATCAGGGAAGGGATGCCATGACATGCAAGAGAGGTGCATTGAAGTGAGGGAGGCTGGGCAACCTGCCTCCCTGTCTCTGGAGCCATCCAGATCCAGTGGCCAGACTGGGGATGACTCTGGATGCAGTGGGAGACCTTGATCTTTTTAAGGTCTTTAACAGATTCTTAGTTTGACTGAAGTAATGCCCAACCAATAATTAAGGCTCGGTAAGAAATTTGCAAAAAAAAAATCAATCTGGAAGGGGGAAACTTTTAGGATTTTAGGGCAAAATAGAAACCATAGTTCTTTTTTAAAATTATTTTTATAATTATAACTTTTTTTTTGACAGTACATATGCATAGGTAATTTTTTTTACAACAATATCCCTTGAATTCCCTTCTGTTCCTAATTTTCCCCTCCTTCCCTCCACTCCCTCCCCTAGATGGCAGGTAGTCCCATACATATTAAATATGTTATAGTATATTCTAGATACAATATATATGTGCAGAACCGAATTTTTTGTTGTTGTTGCAAAGGAAGAATTGGATTCAAAAGGTAAAAATAATCTGAGAAAAAAAACAAAAATCCAAACAGTTTATACTCATTTCCCAGTGTTCCTTCTCTGGGTGTAGCTGATTCTGTCCATCATTGATCAATTGGAATTGGATTAGATCTTCTCTTTGTTGAAGATATCCACTTCCACCAGACTACGTCCTCACACAGTATTGTTGTTGAAGTGTACAATGATCTCCTGGTCCTGCTCATTTCACTCAGCATCAGTTCATGTAAGTCTCTCCAAGCCTCTCTGTATTCATCCTGCTGGAAACCATAGTTCTTTACATTCAGTCAGAGCCAATCAGGGTCCAAACAATGACCAAATGGGGTTTGAACTGGGGCCTATTGTTGGCCAATGAGAGCCAGAGAGATTGGGCTCAAGGAATATACTAAGATGGGTGAAAGGCAGAACTTAACCCAAAGGTTTTTCCTTCTTGCCATGGGTCTATCACTCAGGCCCCCCTGCTGTTTTTCAAGCTTCTCCCAAGGTTCTCCAAAAGAGTGGGGTGGAAGAAACTGAGGGAGAAAGGAAGGGAGAAGGAAGGAGCCAGCTCAGGGAGTTGTTGAAGTAAGTTGGAGTGTTGCACTGGATCTATTGTCACATAATCAGGGTACAAAAATCAACAAATTTGGGGAATATTTGAGGAGCTTGTCAATTTAGAAAACATTTTGTCTATTTTTAGCTATCTACAAGTAGATTGCTCTCTTTGTGTATTCTCAGCAGTTTTAATCTCAGGCTGTATTCTACTAGATCCCTCAAGCCCATTTTAAAATCAGTTCCATCCCATCCCCTACCTCAGCCGGCATATGTTTCGAAAATGCAGATTAATTTTAACAATAGCCCTAGCAAGAAGGTGAATCCATATCCTTTCAATTTCTTCCCAACCCCAACCAAAAAAAAGTCACAATAGCATAACGTACATGCCAAAGTAAGATAGAAAAGACTCCTGGATTATTTATACCAATGTACCGCCATGTCTGTGGATAACTAAGGGATAGATGAATTTATCAGAATGATGGGCAATACTAACAGACCTGTTTGCCATACTCAGAATTTGCCTTGATATATCTTAAATCCCCAATTTCTTTCCCCCCCCCCCCCCGATCCAACTCCCATCTTCTTCCTCAGTGACTGTTTTAAGTTTCCCCTGGAAGCCAGACTGTATATCCCCTAGCACCCACTAGCTTGTGATGAGAGGGTAAAGAGGACATTTTGTCCAAGACTGCTTAGCTCTCTCTCAAGGCCCACCCCTAGGTCTCATCCTGAGCATGCAACCGTGGCCCCCCACACAAATGTGTGATGAATTTTGAAAATCTCTCTCCCCCCACCCCTCCCTAGCAGACGCAGGCTCCGGCCTCTTGAAATTCTGCACACTAATAAAATTGTAACTAATTTACATCCAAGATGAGGAGTGAGTGGCAGTGGTTGCTATGGAGACCATCTCAGGAGCCCAGGCTCCTCCACAGACAAGAGCAGCAGAGAGATCAAGAGATTCTGGGCTCAGGCTGAGGCAGATCCAAATGCCAGCCGGTGCAATGGCCTCCCTCGCCAGGGCTCCCAGGATGACTGCTCCCCCCTCGCGATCGCCCTCACAGGGTCCGGGTGCCCCTCTGGGGACTGGACCAGCAGGCCAATGAGGACCCTGCTTGGATGCAGGACCGGCCAGCAGGGACTAGACTCAAAGGAAGGTTTGCTAGAACCTCTCTCTGCTGTGCTTCCTCTGGGCTAGCTGTTCTTCCTTCTCTTTCTTCCCTTATCCTGCCAGTCCAGCTCTTTCTCATGTACATCAAGGACTAGTCTCCACAGACAATGATGGGGGACTGACCCTGTTAGTAATACTGAATTGCTTTGGGAACTTTTCTAGGTGAGAAAGAGCAGGGGTGATCTGAGTCTCTGCTAGAAATGCTGGCTTCCTGAGGGTTTCTCTGAGCTCTTTTGTGTTCGGTGGAAGCTAGCCCTGACTCAGCACCCAAACCTTTGGGGTGGGAAGAACCTTGTTCAGGTGTGTGAAGGCCAGGTTCCATATGGCAGACCCCTTAGAAGGAGCTCCTGGGCCCCTCTCCGTGTCTGCCCTAAGGCCCAGACTGGCACTCCAAAGACCTGCTCTGCTATTTAGTGCTGTTTCATCTTGGACAAGTTCTGTCACCTCTCTGGGCTCAGATTCCTCATCTGTAAAAAGGACATAAAACAATTGGACCATTCACTTTATAGAGTTGTGAAAAATATCAAGTATGTGTTATGTGTATATCAATTTATAAACTCTGAAGTGCTTTAGAAAAGTTGAAGAAGGAATAAGAGGAGCAGGAAAGGGAAGATTTTCTTTGTAAAATCAAATGAATCCAAGGACTATTCATTGAAAGTCTACTATGAGACTAGCACTATGCTCAGGCACACAAAAGATCTTTTCAATCCAAACCCCACCTTTATGGAGCTTCCAATCTAGTTGGGAAAACTACACTTGACATGAAATAGCTAGAGAACTCCCATTAGCAGAATAGTTGATTTCCTGAAATGTCTTGATGTTAATTTTATATATCAAAAAGTGGAGGAACCAAAAAGAGAAGAAACTCTATTCTGAGTTTGATACTCAGGAAATATTGATACTCACTAAAAAAATGAGTTGCTGAAGCAGAAATCATGGAATCCTGCCAGGAAGAGGGGTAGGCAAGGAATGACTGCTACCTCCTAAATTTTGTGAAAAGGGAGAGGAAAGGGGGAATAGTCTAGCACATACTCTCTAGATTTGAAAAGGGGAGATTTCAGAGTGCAGAAGGTAATATTCAATAGACTAAAATTCTACCAGGAAAATCAGCTGAGGAGGGATTGAAAACTCTTAAAAATGAGATTCCAAAAGGCCCCTAAAGAAAGAAATATGAATAAGGAAGAAAAAACAAGAATTCTCTGAAGAGACATGTAATTGCACAAGTAACTCATGGAACAACTGAGATTGTAAAGAGATACTTATAGAAAATCAAAGTCAGGCCAAGCAAAAAAGGATGAATTTAAGAATGTGACATGGACCCAGGAGGAAAAAAGCATCAGGACTGCTAAAACAGAAGGAACCCAAGACTGGTAAGTTAGAACAACAAAAAGGACTTGTTTCATTTTATTAGCTATATTGGGGGAAAGAAGGTCAGAGTAGTCGGTGGAAGGATGATAGTGAAGAAAAGACTAGAATAGCTCCTTTTTTATTTGTCTTCTGTTTTCTCTCTTCAGGAGAATGAGCCTTGAACTCTGAATGACAAAACCAAAATAGTCAACAGTGAGTTGTTGCCCAAGCAAAAGAAGATGATATTAAGAAAGCACTTGCCCTTGACAACTTCAAATCTCCTGTACCAGATGAGCTATAACAAAGACCTGGTAGATGGCATGTGCTAATCTGATGATCAGCAGGTCTTTCGTAGATAGTCACTAGCAATCTTTAATGATCTGCTCTAAAACATACTCCAGGGATCAGTCATGCTCATTTACCTATAATTTAAAGATTCTATTCTCTTTCTTTAAAAAAAACTGTCTTTGCCCTTCTCCAGGACTATGGTACCTCTCTAATTCTCCCCAGTCTTTCAGATATCATTAACATCTTTCAAAAAAGTAAATTGTGAAAACAAAAGTAGCACAGTTTCATCAATGATTGGGCTAATCTTGTTTCCTCTTTTGACAAGTTGCCAAACTCCTAGATGATGGAAATGCTACAGGTAGATATATTTTACCTGGATATTAAAAAGGATTTGATAAATAATCCCATATTTTTCTTTTAGAAAAGTTGAAGACAGGGATCAGAAAACAATACACTCAGATGGAATTCAGAACTAGTTGAATGATCAGCTTCAAAATATAGTCACTAATGGTTCGATATCAGCTTGGCCACAGCTGTCCAGTGAAGTGTCCCTTCAAATATGTACTGATCTTGACCCTAGGCTGTTTAACATTTTTTATCAGTAATCTGGACAAAAACATGATACCAATCTGGAAGGGATAGCTAAGACCCTAAGACAGTCAAGATTTTAAAAGATTTTGATTGGCAATGGGTTGAATCTAATAAGATTCAATAGGGACAAATATAAAATCTTTCACTTGGATTCAAAAAAATCAGCTTCCCATATACAAGATGGAGGAGATCTGGTTAGATGGTGGTTTGTCTGAAAATAGATCAGCACTGGGGGCAGGGACAGGTTTGTAGACTCCATGCTCAATATGAGTCAGAAATGTGATGTGGTATCCAAAAAGGCTAATGCAATCTTAGCTTACATTAAGAAAGGCATAATTTCCATGGATAAGGTGGTGATAGTTTTGCTGTGCTCTGCCCTGATCAGATTATATCTACAGTAATGTATTCAGTTCTGGTCACTCCCATTTAAGAAGGTCATTGTTAAGTGTCCAGAAGAGGGCAACCATCATGGCGAAGGGCCTAGAATCTATGCCATGGGAGGCTAGGTTGAAGGATGGTTAGCCTGGAGAAGAGTTGACTTAAAGGGAGGTATGATAGCTGTATTCAAGAACTGGAAAGATGTAATATGTGGAAAAGAAACTAAACTTGTTTGTTTGGTCCCAGAGGACAACACAAAGGAAAAAAGGGCTAGGGCTGTAAAGAAATAAGTTAGCCTTGGTATCAGGAAAATTTCCTAATTATTAGAACTGTTCAAAAGCAGAGCAGGACTGCTGTGGGATGCAGAGCCCTCCTTGGAGCTCTACAAGCATTTATCATAAATGATCATTCATTGGGTATGTTCTATCAGGGGATGTGAGGGATGGGTATATGTGGGACTAAATAGTCACTGAGTTCCTTTCAAATTCTGCCACTCAGTCTATAATCAATGACTAGATCTTTAGGCTCAGGGCAGTTCAGAGAAAGAAAAGATTAAAGTGACTATAATAGTCAGGGAAAGGGAAGACCCTCTTCATGGAGACTTCAATCTTTTCTCAATCAGATTGGTTTCCCTGTCTGTTTTTACCATACCTTCCCCCATCTGTCTGGAGCAGCTAGGAAATCCATTGGATAGAGCACCAGGATAAAGTCAGGAAGTCCTGAGTTCAAATTTGATCTCAGATACTTTTTAGTTGTGTAACCCTGGGCAGGTCACTTTCCCTTCTTGCCTCAGTTGCCTGAGTGTAAAATGAGCTGGAAAAGGAAATGGCATGCCACTACAGTATCTTTGCCAAGGAAAAAATCCTAAATGGGTTCATGAAGCATGGCTGAAAAAACTGAAGTCTCCCATCTGGTTCCTTCTGTTCAAGCTGTGCTCCCGGCATGGAACGAGTTCCCCTACTTTTCTATTTCTTGAAGTCCCTCTCTTCCTTCAAGGCCCTACTCAGATGAAACCTCTTCCACAAAACTTTCCATGATACCTCCACTTCCTTAACCATCTCCCAAGTGAATGTGATTCTGACCTCTTTTTCCAGTGTCGGGAATGGGTTTGCAGTGATCCAATTATTTTAATGAAATATTGTCAGGTCAATCATTCAATCAAAAAGTTCCTCTGAGCCTCATTTTTCCTATCTGTAAAATGAGAGACTTGGACTAGATGGAATCTATAATCCCATTTGACTCCTCACATTCTGTAGATTATTCTTTTGCCTTGTCCTCCCACAGCACAGATTTGTGTGATGAGAAAAATCCTTTCCTTCATAATCCTCCTGCTCTAACCCACCATGCCAAGCAGCTGTAGAACCAGAACCACAGTCTTTGCTGTATTCAGAGTCCTACTCTGAAGGCTTAGGAGTACCATCTACCAGCCGGACCTCGGGAAACCTCTGATCATCTGTCACCCCCTCTTCCCCACAGACAGAAATTCTTTCTTTGCTTTAGAAACTACTAATTGCTCCTTCAGACCCTTCTTGAAATGTTTAGCTCTAGTTTATTAGGAAATTCACACAAAGAAAAACTGATTCAAATCTTCCAAGATAAGCAGCCTACATCTTTAGCCCTAATTTACCCTGAACACGATCAACAGAGAATTAGACCTAGAATAGGAAGCAGGTGGAAATAAGACCCTCACATTTTGGTCATAAGAGAACTCTCAGGGCTGAAAATCAGTCCATCAGTGTTGTACTTGGGACTGGAGTTAGGCAAAGGTCTCTTAGTACTGGAAATCTCTGCTCTTTTCCCAAATGCCACCAGAATAAGAATCTGAGAATCAACAGGGAGGGATTAGAAATCATTTAGTTTAATCTCCTAATATCACAGATGAGGAAAAGGAGAGCAGAAGTAAGTGCTCACAAAGTCACACAACTACTTGAGGACAGAGCTGGATTTAGAGTCCAGCTATGTCTCCTGAATCCCCAGTCCAAAGCTCCTTGTCTTATTCCAAGATAGCTTCTATAAAGAATAGTTTTTTGGGCATGAAGGTGACACAAGCCCAGTGAGGATAAAAAGGAAATCCATTTATTGACCAATTTGGCCACAGCATTCACCATCCTACCACAACTTTAAAAATCTACATGAGTAAATTATGGCAAATAAGTGGCACAGGGGGATACTGCATTGGACCTGGAGTCAAAAAAGATTCATCATCCTGAGTTCAAATCCAGCCTCAGATACTAATATTGACCTTAGGCAAACCACTTAACCCTGTGTGCTTCAAGTTCATCTATAAAATGGGGATAAAAATAACGCAACTTTCCACAGTTGTTGGGAGGCATAAATCTCAGTCATGTGAGGAGACTCTGGAAAGTCTGGGAATAAATGCAGAAAAGAATGACAGGAGATTCAACTTAGAAAGACTCTCACAAAAATTAATGGAGAGAGTAATGGGGGCCTGAATCTGAGAGCCCTGGATTCTGATCCCCTTCATTGGGCCATTGGCTTCTTTCTTAACCTTCACTTGACCTATTTACGAGAATAGAATGGGCTTGTCTTTCATTTCTCTAAAGATAAAATCAAGTTGAAAGTTTCAATCCTATCCCTTAAGCAGAAAAAAAAAAGCACCAGTGTATTTAATGGGATTTCTTGCTTACAAAAAGGAAATTTTGTTTTATCAGGTTCATAAGAGTATCTCAAAAGCCGCAGTTCACACGCCTGATCCCCCACCCTCTCAGTGCAGGTCAGTACAATGAATATAAGCTCCTTGAGGATAGCCATAGGTTTGTTTTTGTCATTTTATCCCCAGCATGCAACACAAGAAGTGTAGAGGTCCCTGACAAACAGAGGAGACACAAAGTCTTTAAAAGATGTTGCCCCTGCCCTCATAGATTTTATAGTCTATGAGGGGGATAAAACATAAGTTAATTATGATACGCAATATAACTTAAGTGTATTAGAGAGATTAAAGACAAAGTGGAGCTGAGTTCTAAGAGGGATGATCCTTTCTGATGGGGGGATTCCAGAGAAGCCATTGTGGAGGAGGTGGTAAATCTGGTAGATTACCAGTGAGTCCCCAAATCCAGCTGTGCAAAAGGAAGAAGCACATCCCCTTAAATAGTAAAATGAGGGCATAGGATGAGATGATCTTGAGGCTCTGAGGCAGCTTAACACATGAAAGATAATCCTGTGCTTATCAGTAGTCAGGAAGACCTGAATTCAAATCTGGTTACAGACACTAGTTATATGATTTGGGGCAAGTTGCCTAACCTAGTTTGCCTCAGTTTCCTCACCTGTAAAATGAGCTGGAGAAGGAAATGGCAACCACTCCAGTATCTCTGCCAAGAAAACCTCCAATGGGGTCACAGAGAGTCAGATATGACTGAAAAATTACTAGACAAAAATTGTCAGTTCACTCTGAATACCAACAGAAAAACGTCGGCTCAATCTTCAGTTTCCACTTCCATAAAGGTCTCCATGTTGTTGGATCATCCTTACCTGATGAACACTGCATTTAGAGACTTCAGTACCACATTTGTGATCCATTCCATTCATCTGGTGGTTCCTCAATGGAATAAGGATTTCAAAAAAAAGCACTTATTCTCACATGTATTGCACCTTGAGCTTGGCTGGGAGATAAGCAGGGCCTTCCTGAGGAAAAGCCCATCCAAGTGAAGCTATGGGAGGAAAGATTATATCTTCAGAGATGAAACAGTGGACTCCTTTATCCCCAACTGCCTGGGAGACTTCTCCAACTTTACTTTCAGGTCCATGAAACACGTAATTAAAGTCCATCTTTTAACCCAGTCTAGCTCAGTTCCAGTTTTCTGACTGTGAGTGGTCCAACAACAGACTATGAATCTTCTATCTTCACTCTTAGAGCCATGTCTATACCTCATAAATTGGGTTGACGAAAAGTTTTTCTATTTACTTATCTTTGAGGTTCTATTCTCAAGGTCCACCTTTCCAATGAATTGTGAGTTTTGTAAGATAGAACAGATACCGGGTGAGGGCAGGGAAGAAGGAAAATAAGATTTTTTGATACTATGTCATTTCTACTATACTTCAAACCCTTGCCCCATAAGATGTACAGCAACATATCATTTGGCTAGAATTCTTTCTAGCACATAGTTGAGAAGAATAAAAGAAGCAAAAAATGACTTCTGCATATCCAAAATATTACAAAATCCACACACCAAAGTTCAAATACTTTATCCAGAATTGAGTTCCTTGGGTCTTTACTCTTAATAGACATAATTTTAATAATAGGTTTTATTAGTTGATTTTCCAGCCCACATCAGAAGCCACAAATCAGAAGAGGGCAGATAGTGTTGTTACAGAGAATGCTGGAAGCAATGTGAAGTAACTCCTGGCAACAGAGATTGAAAAGGAAAAACTATAAAAAACAGCACAAGAACTCAATAATCCCAGCAAGCTAGGATTACTTTCTACAGTATAAAATAGTTCTAAATGTTTCAGTAGCCTTCTGAGGGGTGTCTGTAAGTCGGATTTAGTATTGAACAGCCTTAGTGGTTTCCTTGTTTAGCATCCCAGCTGCTAATTCCCCAGGCATGCAGAGCAGTATAAATGCAGATATTGGCTTATAAAGAGCCATAAAGAAATTATTCTACTCTGTAAATTATGGTTGTATCTGCCAAAGCCAAGGGAAATAGAAGGAAGGTTGGGGGAGATCTGACTTATGTTAGGAAGAGACTGTTATGAAAAAGACATATGAAAATAACTTTCAAATGTTTGAAAGGCCAGTGTGAAGAAGAGATGTTCTACTTATACCTTGGTCATAGAAGGCAGAATTTCAAAAAACCTGGATTCAAATCCTGGCTTTGCCCCTAATTACATGTAAGTCAATTTGTCTCTTTGAACCTATTTTCATCTACCAAAAAAAAAAAAAAAGGATTGAACTAGGTAAACTTTAATAATTACAGCTGGCACTCATATAGCACTTTTAGATTTTTAAAGTATTTCATATATATTATTTCATGTAGTCTTTAAAGTCCCTTCTATCTCTATAAGGCAGCATAGCACAGTGAAAAGAAACCTGGATTGAAGTCAGAAGAATTAGGTTCAGATTATAGCTCTATTGCTTATTTTCTGCATATTTTGAACAAATCACAACCTCCTGGGACCTCAGTTTCCTCCTCTGCAAAATGAGGGGGTGGAATGAGATTTTTCTCTATAAAGTATTAGATTCTGAATTACAGAACAATAAATTTGCCTTTGATATCAGGAGGCATTTTCCTCACAATAAGCTATTTGAAAGGGGGCTACTTTGTGAGAGACTGACTTCCAAGTTATTAGAGGTTTTCAAGAGAAAGTTAGAAGATGATTTGTCAGTGACATCATAGAAGGGATCTTTGTTCAGATACAGATTGGAAGAGATGACCTCAGAACCCCCTCCATCTTCTGAGATTCTATGGTAATCTGCCTGAAGTCCATACCCTACTCTGCATTCTTTTCTAGTATTGGGACAGAAAACTCACTTTCTAGGGCTGTGCTCCTTTCTCAAGACCTTACAGCTTCCTCCTGTATGCACTCTGTTCTAATTATTCGTGACCATGCCCTATTTCTCCCTAATTCATCTGTAAACTCCATTCCTGTTTCTACTGAAGTTATCACTATCTTTCCAATCCCCCCAAGTTTGCAGTATTGGAGTCATCCCTCATTCTTCACTCTTCCTCATACCCACTAGCCAATCAGTTATCTAGGCTTATCATTTCTTTCTCCACATCTCCCACTTCCATCCCATTCTCCACTCCCTATTTCAAAACCCTCATCAGTTCTTGCTCAGATTACTGTGACAGCCTTCCAATTGGTCTCTCTGCTCCAGGCTCTTAGCTCTCCAACCTATCATCTATATAGTAGTTAGATTTATATAGTCTTGAAATACAAGTTGACCATCTGACTTCCTAACTCAAAAAGATTCAATGGTTCTCGTTTGCCTTAGAATAAAATACAAACTCCTGTTTGGTACTTAGAGCCCTTAGCAAAATGATTCTAACCTTTATCTCCAGACTGATTTCACATAATTTTTCTCACCTATCCTATAGTCTAGCTAAATGGACCAATTTGCAGTTCTCCATTTAACATTGCTGTCCTGTTTGCTTGTCTTTGCATTGGCTGTCGCCTTGCCTGGATGCTCTTCCTTCTCTTTTCCACTCCTTAAAATCCCTGCCTCCATTCAAGGCTTACAGTAAGTAGCTCTCTTGATCTACCCAGTTCTTATATATGGTGTTTCCCTCCAGTAGAACAAAAGCCACTTGAGAGCAGAAATTGCATTCATTTTTGTCTTTGCATCTCCTAGATCTACCACATAACAGGCACTTAGAAATGTTTGTGAAATGGGTGAATCATGGGGAGTCATCATCCCACCAGTATTGAGCATAGTGCTGTGCATAGATCAGATGCAATTAAATGTTTGTTGAATTTTCATTGAAAGATATTTTATCCATAGCATTGAGGGCCATTTCAAAATTTTATTTGTTTCATGAGCTTGTAAGATTGCAACACATTAAAAAATAAGGATATATGGAGAAGAACCAGAACAAAAGGTATTATCAAAGAAGCATATGATTGAAAAAGAATGAACTGTTCATGTGATGAGGCCCATTTGCCTCAGTATTAGATAATAGTGAAACAGATAATTTCAATAAATAAACTGTCAAAGGATATGGGCAGGCGATTTTTAAAGGAAAAAGTCCAAACTACCAATAACTATATGAAAAAAGGGCACCAAATCACAAATTGAAGCACTGTTGCTTCTTGGGAGGTCATGAAATGGATAGGGAGGAAAGAGTATTGAGCCTGAAGTCAGGAAACTTGAATGGAGTGCCAGCTCCATCACTTACTTACTGTGTAGCCAGGGGCAAAACACTTCATTTCTCCCATCTCAGTTTCCTCATCTGTAACATCTGAAGGGGGTCAAAGACAATTCAAAAAATGACTAGTTTTAAATAATTTTTCAGGCTTATTTTGAACTTATGATCAAGTGTGAAGTAGAAAGCATTATAATATTTTCAGTTGAGATGTCTATTACATGTTTTATAACACTGACACACCCTCAATCACTTTCACATTCATTTTATAATCCTTGTCATAATTTCTAAGCTTTTTAGATACTTATGTTTTAATTTTGTAAAGTAACATGATGTGAAGAATATAATTTGAATGACTTTCAAATTTTTGCAACTTTGAAATACACACCTAATTTGGTTTTATTATGGAGCTAAGGAACACCTCACATTCATAAGATTGGCAAAGATGACAAAAAAAAGAAAAATTACAAATCTTGGAGAATTGGTAGGGAAAAAGGTATATCTACAAGGGTAGAGCTATGATTGGGTTCATCCATTCTAAAAAGCAGTTTGGAACTATGTCCCCAAAGTTGTTCACCCGGGCATATCTTTTGACCTAGTAAAACCTCTTCTATATCTATAGCTAGAGATTTGCTGGTAAAAGTTTAACTCTCCAAGGGAAAAGAGTGTATACACTAAACACACTCTAAGTTTAATTTATATTACTAATATTTTATTTGTCACTTTCTTAAGTATAATCAACAAAACAATAAATTAAGCCTTAACAGAATAGCAAAAAATAAAGAAAAAATTAAAGAGGGCCATTGAGGGTTTTTTTTTTAATGCAAAGACAAGAAACAGAAAGAAAATAGGAAAGAAGCACAGACAAACAGGACAGCTTTGAAAATTATAGATAAAACATATGCTTTTTAAAAAAATAAGCTATACATAATAGAGGTTTGCAATTTCATGCATAATTCTCTTTTTTCTGTTTTCATCTTGCAAATGCAAATGCCCATCTTATTTGGTATTTAATTTCAGAGTAAAAATTAAGAGGTCTTTAAAAGAAAGCAGAGAAGATCCTGAGGGAGGTGAATGCTCTTTCTGTGGTGAACCTAGAGAAAAAAAATGGATCAATGTTCAGCAACTAAGTAGCACACCAATGGAGTAAAGGACCTAAAGTCCTGAGATCAAATTTGACTTGAGATTGTGTGATCCTAGGTAAATTACTTAATCCTGTTTGCCTCAGTTTCCTTATCTGCACAATGGGCTGGAGAAGGAAATGGAAAACCACTTTAGTATCTCTGCCAAGAAAACCTCATCTAGAGTCAAGAGGAATCAGACACAACTGAAAGCAACTGAACAACAAATAGACAAGTGTTACCTGATGAGTGAACATAGATACATGGAAATTTATATCCTTTGAGGAAGTACTTTCATTGATGTTATCGCATACTCATTAGAGCATTAGAGTGGTATATGGCAAAATTTAAGCTGTGGATTTCTATCCTATATGGAGTCATAAAATTATGATTTATTATCACTAAATGTTTGGTTTGTATACCTATTTTGTATATTTTTAAGATTAGGATCGCATAAAAATTTCTCAGGAAAATGGGATCTCAAATGGAAAAAATTTAAGAAGCCCTGGTACACGATAAAAGTTCTATGATAAATTACTTTATATTTCTAATTATGCATTTTGTTTTTACCTTTACATCATGGAAGGGGACATCCACATGGATAGGCTAACATTGATTTGAGATGGCTTTGTAAAATTGGTAACATACCTCTGGAATTCACAGAATTTTATAGACAAAAGGCATCCTTTGGAGATCCCATAGGTTGACCCACTCCAGATTTCACAAAGGGGAAATAGAGATCCAGAGAGATGAAGTGATTTGCAGTTTTTAAGCAACAAAACTAATATTCCTGCTCAGATTTCTTGACTCCAGTTCCAGTGTTCCTTTTGGTAAAAGTTACTGCCTCTCCAATTCATGGCCTCCCAAGAATCAGTATAGACTGAAAAAAGGTTTAAGAAATGCTTATATCAATTTGTGGATAGTGAATTCAAAATACATTACATTGACGTCAAGAAAAAGAGCTCTTCACCTTCCTACAAACTGTCCCTGGGTGCCATCAGTGGAGCTATTTGGGACTAAGGGAATACAATGACCCACGCAGCTTTTAAAGTTCATGTTTACAAGTTAACACAAGCTGCGACACAGGCTGATAGGAAATTGAGCACACCTCAAGCAATAGCACAGATGTCACAAGAAGAGAATCCTCAGGGAAGATCATGGAAGGAGGAGCGAACATAAGGAAATGGTTTTTCTACTACAGGAGCAAATGGGGGTGGAGGTGCCAAACTGTGGGCTACATTTGACCATCAATGTACCTCTAGTTCCAGGGCCTTCCTGAGGGACCTCAGAAGCGGCATAAGTGGAAACGATTTACTCGAGGAATCCTGACCACATTACCACTAAATCAATTTTCCATTAGTGACCCCAGATGAATGTCCACCTGTGCATGCTTGAATATAGGGACAAATTCCCCAAAGTATGACATTCTAGTGCCATGGACTTGTGGAGGGTCCTAGACCTGTTGGAAATCATGTGCTCCAAACCTGTCATTTAAATGGATAATAATGGTTCAAATGTCAATAACATTTTACAATTTGCAAAAGCAGTTTCTTCATAATAACCTTGTGAGATAGGTTGTGAGTATTAGGCTTTTCACTTTACAAGCAAGGAAACTGAAATTTAAAGAAATTAAATGAATCACCCAAGATGACTAGAGAATAGCACATTCGGGTTGAAACTCACTATTCTTATCTACAACATCATCAACCAACAAGCATCTTCTGTGGCCAGGGTACCAGACATATATAAAGGCCATCATGAAACAGTTCTTGCCTTAAAAGAACTCACGCTGATAAATATATCAGCGTATAAAGACAAACAGTAAATACAAGGCAAGATCTGGGGGGTCTTGGCAGCTAAGGGAATCAGGAAACCCCTCAGGTAGGAAATGGCAATTGGGAAATGCTTAGAAGGAAACTAAAGAATCCGAAAGGCCCAAATAAGGAGAAATGCGTACCAAGAATTGGGTGAATAAGGGAAGGTTCAAAGATGGGAGGTGGGTGTGTATGGACAAGGAATGTCAAGAAGGCTAATTTGGTGTCAACATACAATTAAGGAGGAGGGATCAGTTGGCTAGGCCACCACAGGAAGGTTAAAACTCTTCCGTAGGAGAACTTTGGGAATATGATGCTACACCCATTGTCCCCACTGATTCCTTGCACTCCTTCATTATTGTCAATATCATTCACTTACACTTTAAGTAAAATATTTTTTAAGTCTTAAAATTCTATATGTGGGTGAGTTACAATTTTTGAAAAATCACTTGTATAGGTGTTTGAACTGAGTTCACTGAGGACAAAAACTGCCTTATTTTTAAACTCACTTCTCCCTGCTCCAAGCTCATAATATATTGTACTTGCAAATAATGGAAGCATTAAAATTCATTGGATGACTGGACAAATGTATGAACAGTAACCAAAACAATTTTGAGGTCATTCTTTTTTAAAAACAAACAAACAAAAGGAACAGGTGGATGGTGCAATGGATAGAGCACTGGCTCTGGAGTCAGGAGGACCTGAATTCAAATGCGGCATCAGACACTTAACAGTTTCTAGCCATGTGGACATGTCACGTAACCCTAATTAAAAGTTATTAAATGTATCTAGAAAGACATTAAGCTGTGCAAGTGGGAATGATTACAAGTATTAGAAAAGATGTAGAATTTAACTTAAGTTGTAAATCTTCCTTAGAGATCCATCAGTTTGGGTTACCTCTCACATCTCAGTCCCAGTCTATTTTTTTTTTCTCTTTGGTCCACTTAGAATTAATATTTTCTTTTTTAGTTCTACTTCTCATTCTACTTCTGGTTCAAGTTGATCTACTTCTGCCCTTGCTCTTTCCCCCAATATTTTTTTCTCAAAAGTGGCAGAATTCATCTGATTTCCTACTTTGTTTTCTAATTTAAGATAAGATGTACTCTTAAACAGTTATCCTGGATAAGCATAAGCTCTACTGTGGTCCCCAGCTGCTTCTGGATGGACTGTTCTCTATCCTTAAGTGCACCCTGTCACACATCCTGATTTTTGTATCAAGAAAGAGCAATTCATTTTGCCACATCTGGCATTCAATGACATGCCTTACCCATTATCTCTGAATAATGAAATCTAGTAATAAATTTGTAGTTCTCTTCTGATACCTCATTTTGGCACAGAGATGATCTTGGATTTTTAAAAGTTAAGCCAATGAAGCACAAGCTCAGTCAGGTTCTTTATGATTATGCACATAATCAATTTTTGTAATTGTATCATAAGAGGTGGAAGAATATATATATTCCTTAATATTTCCATTGAAAAATAACCAAATTTATTTAAAATTTCCCCCCAACATTCTGTTTGTCTTTATATTTTCCTTCTTACTTCTCTTTCTATAGATTTACCTATCTCTAAAAGAAGAATGTTAAACTCTCCTGCAACAATTGTCTTAATATTAATGTCTTTCTATAATTTACTTAGTTTTTCCTTTAAGAACTTTAAGACTATATTATTTGGTATATATATATATATATATATATATATATATATATATATATATATATATATATATATATATATATATATATATGTATGTATATTTTAATGATGGCAGGCATATCCTACTAAAATTGCAAGTCTTTGAATTTAGGATTGGCATTGGATTCTTTGCCAATAATAAAATTGGATGACATAGATAAATGGATGGATAAATAGATAGATAGATATAGACTAAAAACATTATTGTGTTTCTCTGTGAGAGAAATAAGTATTAATTAATAAGTGAGAAAGCTGAAACTCAGAATAAATGTTATCCAATGGGAGCACCTATAATAATAAAATCAGAGAATAAGGTTCTACAAAGATAAAATTACAGATCTTGCAATATTGGAAAAGAGAAAGTTGCATAAAAACAACCATTTGCAAAACTACACATACCATACACACACACATTACACAATAGCCATACTACAGAAGCATACCCACCTCATCCTTATTGCAATGAGTGTCCCTACAGGTGTGAGAGTGAAACTTAGAACCGGGGGTATATTGTGGGCATTCTGAATTACCACAATGTCTTTGTGTCTCCTTTTCATTTTCTATAAAATGGCCTGGTGACATTACTTCCTTATAATTTGGACTAGGAATCAGAGGTTCTGGATTCTGGTCCTAAAAGTGACCTTGATCATCCCTCTAACTTAACTGGATCTCAAGGTTCACAAATGTAGAGTAAGGGCATTGGATTAAATAAATTTTAGATTTTCTCTAAGGTCCTTTTTGGCTCAATTATTTTGTAATTTTAAGATAATCATGACTACCTTAGAAACTCTGGGATCCAAGGCTCAAGTTTCATCTCCAGGACTTTGCCTCTTAATCTTTGAGTAGAAAAAGCCTTTGAGTCCAAATTCCTATGCCATATAGTAATTTCTGCTATAACAAACCTGACAGGTGGTCATCCAATTTCTCTAGCTTGAATATTCACGATGATTGGGAACTCACTACTTCACAAAGCTGCTGATGATTCTTTATTATCAGGAGAATAATAGTATGCCTACTTGAATTTTAAAGGAATCCAAGTACATCCGCTGCCCATCTGCCTACACTTAGAAACCCATCAACTGCTTCACAAGGCCCTCCTTTAATGTGCTTAAGCCCTCCTAAAAATGATATATGTCACTTAAGGTATTCACAATATCTCTAACTTGAGTGTCATCAGCAGATATCACCATTACAGACACAGTCCCACTCCCGGACCTTTAGTGAAAAATGGAGAGACCGCCCTCCAAATGATTATGACATTCTTCCTTGATAAGCCCCAACCATTCCTAACGACATCCTGTCTACCTATTTTGTTACCCCTTTCTCTATCCCCAAGGGAAGTTAGCATCTTTAACCAGCATCATAACTCTACTTGGGCAGTGTGCACCTATATAAGAAGGCCTGAGACTTAGCTCTCCCCCTCATCTCCAATTACTCATATTTGACTTATATTCCCTAAAATTTCTACATGTGACCCTGAGCATGTGGTTAATTATCAATGGATTAGACTAACTCCTGTGTCATAGCATATAGAGGATTCTGGAGAGGTCACCTCTTTCTAAAATATCTCTTTCAGCATTCTATAATGATGTCTGCAATGATACCATTAACAAATCTACTGCCCTCTCTATCCTCCTTTTTAAAAATGCAGAAACAGGGAATGGCTAAACAAATTGGGATATATGAATGTTCTAGATTTATTATCCATAAGAAATGACAAACGGGAGAAATACAGAGAAAGATGGGAAGATAAATGATGTAATGCAGAATGAAGGAAACAGGACCAAGAGATCAATATATACAATGACCAGCATAATATCAGTCAACAACAAGCATTTTTAAATCAATTACATGTAAACAAAAAATTTTAACATTCATTTTTTTTTAAATTTTGAGTTCTAGATTATCTTCCATCATTTTATCATTCCATGAGAAGGCAAGCAATTTGATATAGATTACACATGTGTGGTCATGTAAACCATTTCTGTATTAGTCAAAAACAAGCATTTTTAAAGAACTTGCTACTGCCATGCAATGCTCTGTGGATACAAAGAAAGGGGGTGTAAGTAGTCCTTGTCCTCAGGGTGCTCCCAGCCTAATATAAGTAATAAAAACATTAAGAAGCATTTGAATGTAATGAACAACCCAGAATGGATAGGTAAACATAACAAAATAATGAGGAAACACAACAATGATGAGATGGGAATTGCAGGGGTAGGATGTGGTATACATAGTCAGACATAGCGGCTGTGGCAGTTGACTTTCCATAAGTGGTTTTTTCCTTTGTTATATGGAGGAGTTTGCTAGGAATTCATATTAAGGGGAAATAACTGTGATGTGAAAACAAAAGCCAACAAATAAACCTTTTTTAAAAAAAAACACCTGTGAGGAAAAAATATTGATGATTCTTATTTACCTCACTAATAACTTATTGTGGATTAGTTTATCATGTGTTTTGTTCCAGTTTATGATGAATAGAGAATAGGGAGAGTTAAGAGGAAAGAAAGAGAAAGAAGAAATACTGGCAGTTTCGCCTAAGATGAAATATAAAATTGCTCTGGGGCGGTCTCCCAGTAACACCATTGTGGCTGTTAAGCACACTGCCTTGAAAATAAGCAAGGTCACCAGTTACTGCCCTATGCCTTTTTTAGTCAAACCCTTTCCCTTGCAGGAGGTACCATACATATTTACTCAAATAAGTTTAAATCACCACATCTTACTCCTTTTCTGGCATAGGATTGTGAGCAGGAGGAATGGGAGTTGGAGGGAGAAATAATCTTTTAAATCATCTATATCAAATCCCCCAGTTTGTAAAAAGAGGAAACACATTTAGAGAAGAGAAGTGAAGGACAACGTTGTTCCCCCAAAGCAGAAGCCAAGCCCAAGGCCTTGAAGGCCAAGAAGGTGATGGAGAAGCATGACCATAGCCACAAATAGGAGAAGATCAGGACATCCCCTGCCTGCTGGCTCCCAAGACACCGAGCCAGCCCAGATAAGTGCCCCTTGGAGAAACAAGGGTGATCCCTGTGCCATTGCTAAGTTTCCCGTGCCCACGAGTCTGCTGTGAAGAAGACTGAGGAAAACAACATCCTCATCTTCATTGTGGACGTCTAGGTCAACCAAAGATAAAGAAGCTATATAACTTGCCCGAGGTCCACGCCCTGATTCAGCCTGATAGAGAGAAGGCCCTTGTGCCCCTTGCTCCTGGCCACAATGCTCTAGAAGTTGCCAATAAAACTGGATTATCTCTCCCACTTCTCCTACAATAAAAAGTTTTCCAGAAAAAAAATAAGAAAGGCAGCTAACTTACTTTGCAACCTTAGCTAAATTTCTCTGGACCTCAATTTCCTATGGTGTAAAATGAAAGAAATGGACTAGAAAATCAGGAGGACTACACCCAGCTCTGACCCTCTCTCCATTTTACAGTCTGCATGATCTGAAGTAAATAGACATAAAAGGGCTTGAAGTAAATATCTTCTAAAATCCATCTAAATTATAAATTGTATGAATTTTTAAGATTTCCTTTTCCCGCCCTGGTATTCATTGATCTCTAAACTTTTTAAAAATAAATTTGTATTGATATCTTTTGTTTTTACATCTACATTCCCCTCTCCTCTTGTCTTCCCAGAGCTAGCTATTCCTTAAAACAAAGAGTAATAAAGATTTTTTTAATCCACCAAGTTCAGCAAAACATATTAAAAATCTGGCATTATATAAAGTGTTCCATATCTATAGTCTTCTCCCCACCCCCACCCCACAACCCTACTCTACAAAAGAAGACTGGCAGCTGCCTTTTAATGTTTTGTCTTTAGAATCAATTGATTCATAGGTGATGTAGTAGATAATGTATAGAAACTGGAATCAGGAAGATGAGTTTGAATCCTGCATCACACAATTACCATCTATGTAAGCCTGGGCAAATAAATCATTTCACCTCTCTGTGACTCAGTTTCCTCATCAATAAAATGGAAGTAATAATACTTCACAGAACTGTGATTAAGACTCAAATGAGTTAACATATATAAATCCTTTGCTTGTATATATAAATATAATAGTATTTATAAGTTATAAATTTATATTATATAAATAATATTTAAATATATAATATAAATATATATAAATAACATATAAATGCTAACTAAATTTTTTTACAAGGGGGCAGTCGTATAATGGAGAAAGCACTATATTTGGTATCAGAGAATTTAAGTTCAAGTCTTTTCCAAATTTGACTTCATTTTTTATTAAGAAAATAGAGGCCATCACCCTGTGATCTCTCTCTTTTTCTTTACATCTTAAAATCCTTTACTATTAATTCTCAATTTTCTCATTTTTATTCTAGCCTCTGATGAAATAGGGGCTCTTCTCCTCAACAAGGCCAAACCCTTTATCCAAGATGAACTGTCAAATCAGATGGTCTTGTCCTATTCCTCATCCAAACCTCCAAACCACTCTCTCCCACCTGGACTCCCCTGGAAATCATACCTTCTCTCTTTTTAACCTTCAATCTTTCCCAGTCTACTAGTCCCCCCCCCCAGGCTTTTGAACATGCCCAGGTCTCCATCCATTCCCAACACCATTCTTTTATATATATATATGTTTTTTTTTATTTACAAGATATATGCATGGGTAATTTTTCAGCATTGACAATTGCAAAATCCTTTGTTCCAATTTTGCCCTTCCTTCCCCCACCCCCTTCCCCAGATGGCAGGTTGACCAATATATGTTAAACATGTTAAAATATAAGTTAAATACAATATATGTATACATGTCCATATAGTTATTTTGCTGCACAAAAAAAATCGGACTTTGAAATAGTGTACAACTAACCTGTGAAGGAAATCAAAAATGCAAGTGGACAAAAATAGAGGGATTAGGAATTCTATGTAGTGGTTCATAGTCATCTCCCAGAGTTCTTTTGCTGGATGTAGCTGGTTCAATTCATTATTGAACAAATGTAACTGATTTGGTTCATCTCATTGCCTAAGAGGGCCATGTCCATCAGAATTGATCATCATATAGTATTGTTGAGTACATAATGATCTCCTGTTTCTGCTCATTTCACTCAGCATCAGTTCATGTAAGTCTCTCCAGGCCTCTCTGAAATCACCTGCTGGTCATTTCTTACAGAACAATAATATTCCATATATTCATACACCACAATTTATTCAGACATTCTCCAATTGATGAGCATCCACTCTGTTTCCAGTTTCTGGCCACTACAAAGAGAGCTGCCCAGCCTCATTCTTAAAAACAAAAACAAACAAAACATCTCTGCTTGGACTCAGCACCTTCTGCAGCTGTCAACCTTTTACTTCCCATCTTTATTTGTTGTGGTCACTTTCTTTTGTCTCATTCAGTGCTTGTGGACCTGACTTCTGACCTTACCACTTAACTGAAACCACTTCCTCCAAAGTTACCAATGAGCTTCTAATTGTCAAATCTGATGGCCTTTTCTCAGTTCTCATCTTCACAGTCTATTGCTGAGTTTAATGCTGTTGACCACTCTCTCCTCCTGGACATCCTTTCTGCTCTGGGTTATAATATCCTTGCTTTCTCTTGATTATCTTCCTAACTCCCAGACTTCTTCAATCTCCTTTGCAGAATCCTGACACCAATTGTGAGAACACCCCAAGTCTTCATCTGGCTTCTTTTTCTTTATGTTCTCCCTTGCTTATCTCCTCAAATTCCATGGGTTCATAGAGATGAATGTAGATGATTCCCAGATCCATATATCCAACCTCTCTCTCTGTACTAGTGCTGCATTGTCATTTAACTATTAGATATCCCACTAAATGTCCCATAGGAAATCTCAAACTCAACAGAAGTAAAACAGAACTCTCTTTCTCCCCAAAGTCACCTTTCTTCCACACTTCTATTTCTCACCAGGGTACCATCATCCTTTCTGTCACCCAGAATCATCCTTGATTCCCAGATTCTTGCTCACCACTGCCCATATCTAATTCATCACCAAGTGTTATTGATTCCACCTCCACAGCATCCCTCACAACCATTCCACTATCTCTTCTCACAGCTACCTCCCTAGTTTGAGCACTCATCACTTCTTATCTGTAGTTTTGCAATAGTTCCTAATTGATCTCATTGCTTCATCTCGCTCCTCTCCAATCTATCTTCCACACAACTGTCGGATTGATTTTCCTAAAGCATAGAACTGACCACTCCCCTGTTCAATAAGCTCTAGTGGCTCCCTATTGCTTCTAGGATCAGACACACATTTCTCTGTTTTGCAGTCTATTACAACATGGCTCCTGCCTACCTTTCCAGGCTTTTCATACAATCTATATGGCAGCCAAAGTGACCTCTTTGTAGTTTGTAATACATACCAATCCTTTTCCCTCCTTTCTCCCTTTGCCTTACCTTTGCCCCATCAGATTCCTCTCTCTTTTCAAAGCTAAAGTTGAGTATGAACTCATACCATAAGGTCTTTCCTAATCTTCCAAACTAAGACCTCCAATTACTTTGTATTTCCCTTATATAAATTTTATGTTGATTTTTCTGCATATAGAATGTATGTTCCTTGAGAACAGGAACTATTTCATCTTTGCCATCAGATTGACAGTATCTAGCACAGTGTCTGACAAACAGTAGGTACTTAATGCTTGTTTATTGCTTAGATTATTAGTTGTTTGAACTTAGGCAAATCGTTCACCTTCTCTGAGACCCTGTGTCCCTATCTGTAAAATGGAGATAATAACTCTTGCCTTGCCTTTTCCCCAACAACCTTTGTATTTCTTAAGGCAATATAGAAATATACAAGGCTATTTTGAGAAGATAATCCTTTCCTACCACCCCACTCATACCTCTTCTCCAGCCTTCTAATTCATGTCTCAGAGGAAATCTTAACAAACAATCCCTTGAAAGAATCCTGTCCATTAGTTGGCCCAAGGACCAGCACTCTAATCATCATGTTAATGAACAGAAGTGCACTTACTCAGTCTGGATGAAACTTTACAAGACTTTCCAGCTTAATGGCTGAAACCTTTGGGGGAGGGGGAAGGAGAAGAATGGGTAGACTGTAGATTTACATATTAGAGAGGAAGACAAGACTAATACATAATAAAGAAAGATACAATATAGGTTTTTATCCCCAAAGGAAAGCAGACAACTTTAGGGTCACCAATATAAAAAGTAGGATCTAAAACAATAACTCAGTTGAAAAATAAATGTTGATCTGTTCTTTGTTTTACACCTTGGCTAGGTTACCCACTTGGAGTTGGGTGGGGGAAAGAAAGATGGTTAGGGGATAGTTGGAGAGGGGGAGGAAATGAAAGCTTCAGGTCACAGGAAGGTCCAACTGAAATTCGTAGCTTTTATTGTCTGTAGCTCTCATTTCACAATAAATCATGCCTTATGACAGCTCCTGGATCATTCTCTTCTGTTATTATTTAACTCATGCATCAACATTTAACATTTCACATATTTTTGCTCTGTCTCCCAAGAGAGACTATAAACTCCCAGAGGGGAAGAAACATAAATCTAATTCCCACACATGCTTAGCAAGGCCTGTGCATACAGTAGGTACTTTTAAAAAATCTGCTGACTGATTCCTTACCATTATCAAAAGCATTTATCAAGCACCTGCATAGTGAGATGCAATAGAAAGCTTTTGCCTCCATTTTTCCTATATCTCCTCCCTGCACACACTTTCATTTGGTTGACTGCATCTCTGAGTATTTCTGTGTAGGTGGACACTCCAAATACGAACAACCAAGAAGCTCCTTGTCAGTTCCTATTCCAGAAGAAAGAAGGTAGAATACTGGATTGGTTCTGAAGTTACATTCAAAGATTACCCAAGCACCTGGAGATTCAAGAATTCCCATTTTCCAGCTCTCTGGAGGTATTACATAGAGACTTAGTGGAATGTTTTTGATGACATTTTCTAATAATGACCTTACTGAACACATAGATTATATCCTTAAATTTAAAGATGGTCCTAAGCTTGGAAGGATGTCTCATAGGATGATAGCATCAAAGTCCAAAAAGATCTCAACAGAGTGGGGGGGGGAGGGAAGGAGTTCAATCCACAAAGGTTAAATTTAATTGGGATAAATGTAAAGGCCTGGGCTAAGGTTCAAAGAATCGACTAACTATATAAATAAAAGGTTGAGAAGAACTAGCTTAATAACAGTCCATGGAAAATGTCCTCAGGTTTCGGTGGATTAGGAGCTCAATATAGGTCAACAATGTTACATGTAAGCAAAAAAAGAAGGGGGAGGACATAGTATAATCTCAGATTTCAATTTAAAGAGACACAGTTTCTAGGGCAAAGGAGATAATATAATTATTCAATTATTCTATGTGGATCTGAACACATATGTTGTATTCCACATATGAGTATGAATACCTCACTTTTAAGAGAAAGGTTGCTAAATTGAACTATATTGAAATTGGAAGGACAATCTAAGGAGCTATCCCCTCATGCTACATGGGGAACATGTCTGACAGGAGGAAGAGTGAGGTAAAGGGGAAGAGAATGCTGAGCATGATGACTTTGACTATCTGAGGTGTTTCACATGAAGAAGCTCTCTGTACTTCTAGAGAACAGAACCAAAGCTGGTGGATAGAAGGAAAAAGAAGACAGATTTGGAGCATAGTATAAAAGAAGGACTTCCTAATTAATAAAATGATAGAAAAGTGAAATGGGTTTTTCAGTCAATGCACTCAAGCTACATCAATGGTAATGTAGAAGGAATTCCTATATATGGCAGCATTAAATGGCCATCAAGGCCACTTTCAACTTTTAGACAGTTATTTTGTTGAGGATTTCTAAAGTCTTTATAACTAATCTCTAAACTCTATGATCCTGTCAAAAAAAGTAACAACAATTATCAGTTATAGGGTCTTATTTAGATACTTCTTTTAATATCATTGATCGTTGATGAGTATATACACAGATTGTTGTTTACTAACATACATAATTAGTATCAAGGTTTTTGTTTTGAATAATAATAAGGCAAATCTGTGGAAATCCTGAAAAATAAATTATTATAAAATATTGCATTCACGCTTGGAAAGACTTACATCAAATGATCCTGAGTGAAATGAGCAGAACTAGGAGATCATTATACACTTCAACAACAACACTGTATGAGGATGTATTCTGATGGAAGTGGATATCTTCAACATAGAAAAGAGCTAATCCAATTCCAATTGATCAATGATGGACAGAATCAGCTACACCCAGAGAAGGAACACTGGGAAGTGAGTGTAAACTGTGGGCATTTTGTTTGTTTGTTTGTTTGTTTTTCTTCCCAGATTATTTTTACCTTCTGAATACAATTCTTCCTTTGCAACAACAACAAAAAAAATTCGGTTCTGCACATATATATTGTACCTAGGATATACTATAAGATATTTAATATGTATGGGAATGCCTGCCATCTAGGGGAGGGGGTGGAGGGAAGGAGGGGAAAAATTCAGAATAGAAGGGAGTGCAAGGGGTAATGTTGTAAAAAAAATTACCTATGCATATGTACTGTCAAAAAATGTTATAATTATAAAATTAATAAAAAAACATTGCATTCACAATGTAGGATAATGCAAAAAATGGGACAGTTAGTGGAGACACACATGCAAAATCCAATAACCCAATTCCAATATTGTCCTAAGGTATTTAGTTGGAAAGAGCCAGAGGTTTTGTAGTTTCTACAGTTTCATTCCCAAGTTTGTATATCCAGACCTAGACTCCTATCCTAAACTCCCAATCCTACATCACCAGTTTCCTGTTGGACATCTCCACCTGATTCCCACAGGCACCTCAGTTACCAATGTACTGATCTCCTCTCTCTCAACCCTCCTCATCATTCTATTTCTGTTGAAAGCATCACCATTAGTCCAGTCACCCAGGTTCCCCTTCTTAGAGCCATCTTTAGCTCTTGACTCTCACTCATGTCTTCTCACAAGCAATCAGCTGCCAAAATTTAACTGATTTTTGCCTTCCAATATATCACACACTCCTACCTTCTCTCCACTTGCCTGGCCACCAATGTAGCTTATGCACCTCCTTCTAGAACTGTTACAATGGCCTCCAACTGATCTCCCTATATCTAGCCTCTCCTTTCTCTGACCCATCCTCCAGAAAAATTGGCAAAATAATATTCCTGAAGCATAAGTCTAAACATGTCACTCATCTGCTTAAGAAATTCCAACAACTCCCTATTGCCTCTAGCTGGAAATACAAATTCCTTAGCTTGGCAATTAAAACCCTTCACAATCTGGCTCCAGCTTGCCTTTCAAAGCTTATTGCACCTTATTTCCTTTCACGTATTCTGTGTTCTAGCCAAAAGGCCTATTTGCTTTTCCTGAACTCAGCACTGCATTTCCCACTTTCGTTCCTTTGCATAGGTTATCCCCTCTGTCTAGAATGCATCCCTCCCTTCCACCAGTGCAGAATCACCAGTACTCCTTTATCCTCAAATTAAGATGCACATATTTAACTATTCACATGTAGTATCCTTTCTCTCCCTCTCTCCTCCACCAAGTAGACTACAAGCATCCTGTTGGTAAGAACTGTTTTTCATTTTGTCTTTATATTCCCAGTATCCAGCATAGTGCCTTGCATATAATAAGCAGATGCTTGTTGGATTAAATTGGATTGGATGAGACTCAAAAGACTTGAGTTCTAAGCCTGGTCCTGCCAATATTAGATTAGCTTGGTAACTTCAGGTAATTGACTTCACCTCTCCTTATCATTAAGATCAATATTTATCCTAATAATTAATAACAATAGCTAGCATTTATATAATTCCTCAAGGCTCACCAAAGCACTTTATTTACATGTATGTTATTTATTTACTATTCCTCACAATAACCTTTGAGGTAGGTTATATTCCCATTTTACAGACAAGAAAACTAAGTCACAGAGAAGTTAAGTGACTTGCCTAAATGTCACACAGCTGGTAATTATCTGAGGGAGGATTCAAATTCAGGTCTTCCTGACTTGTGTTCAATGTATTGTATCATCTAATTGCCCAAATTTTCTACCAAAATCCATCTGTACTTCCCCATTGTGCTGTGCAGGTGATTTAGGTCTCTTAAAGGTTATTCCAACAAAATATAAGTCCTGTAAGGCCCTGCCAGGCCAGAAAGACTTTAAGAAGGGTCCTGATGATGTCCAGCTTAATTTAGAGATCTTCTTCAAGTTGTCCTTTGGCTACAGCAACTTCAGAAGAATGGCTAGCAGGTGGAAGAGATGCTGTGTCCTGCAACCAGTGGAAGAAATTCCCAAATCAATGAAATCATCACTTTTGGAAACATTAAAATTTTACTTATTCCAGAACTATAGTGAAGCTCAAATGAAATAACAGATTAAAAAATTCTTTGGAAAGTTATAATTGAAAATCTAAGGAATGAGGAATCAGGATTATTGAAGGAAGGTGGCAACTCGGTAAGAATATTGAGTCTAGGATCGGGCATTTGGGCCTGGGAATGCTAAAGGCAAAGCAACATGTGATCACATTCAGAAGCGTACCAGAATTCTGGCGTCCCCCACAACATTTTGGAAGATGTGAGCAACCTAAATGGGCCATCTTTATGTAAGGCTGTAACAATTTTTTAAAGGTTTCATTTTACAGAACTAAACAATCTTACAGCTAGACCTTAGAACAAAGGACATCAGGATTGGAAGAAGTCTTAAAGATCAGCTGGTTCAAGATTGTCAAACTGAAATAGAAATAGAACCATTAAACCATAATAAGTAAACCCACAGGTGCATATTGACTTAGAAAATCACTTACTTATGTTCTATTATATTTTTGTTTATTTTGTTAAATATTTCCCAATAACATTTTGTTCTGGCTCAGGCTGCACACTGGGATGTTGCCTCCCTTGTTTGACACTTAGGATCTAGTCTATGGAGGGGGGAGGGGGCTCAGGGATATATAGTTAAACACAGAATAAGAACCAGGACCCGGATCTCCTGACTCCAACTCTGCTGCTGACCCTCAAAGTAAATGATACCATTTCAAGAACTAAGCTCTTTGTCCCTCTAGAATATCTCCTTCCATCGTCCCCAACTCCAGAAGTGGTGTTTCATTTAGCCCCATACACTTGGGACTGACCCTTGCTTGAACATCAGACCATTTGCCTTTTCTCAGATCTTTCTCAACCTTCCCTTCTAGGAAGCACTCATTGCCATCACAGTCATGATGGAATCCTTTTTTTTTTTTTTTTTTTAATTATATATATATATATATATATATATATATATATGTATATATATATATATATATTTTATAATATTATCCCTTGTATTCATTTTTCCAAATTACCCCCCTCCCTCTATTCCCTCCCCCCGACGACAGGCAATACCATACATTTTACATGTGTTACAATATAGTCTAGGTACAATACATGTGTGTGAATATCATTTTCTTGTTGCACAATAAACATTAGAATCCGAAGGTACATGCAACCTGGGCAGACAGATATTAGTGCTAACAATTTTCATTCCCCTCCCAGTGTTTCTTCTCTGGGTGTAGCTACCTCTGTCCATCATTGATCAACTGGAAGTGAGTTGGATCTTCTTTATGTTGAAGATTTCCACTTCCACATGATGGAATCCTTGATGAAAGCTTTTACTGAACAGCTATTGGGTGCTTAGGTGTAGGCTCAGATGTACGGGGTGCAGGAGGGTACAAAAAAGGGAAGCAGAATGTCACACTAGTCATTTATTGTCTTCCAGAAAGCCCTTGCACTTTCCTGACTCCATTCCTTTGTCTGAAGACACTGACATTACTTACCTCCCAGCCAATCTGGCCTAATTAATGCTCCTCATACTTGGCTTTCCACTTCCTACCTCCCTAAGTCAACCTAAGCCTGAATGCCCTCCATCCTTGGAATCCTTAACTTTGCTCAAGGTTCACCTCAAAGTGCTATCCACTATTCAAAGTTCATCCCCACCCCTGACAACCCCCATCTTGTTAGCGAGTCTTGCTCACCTTCCCTAAATGACTTTACCTGCAATCCACATTCATGAGTCTCTGGAGATCTTATTTTCCCCCAGTAGAGCCTTGAGAGCAGGGATCGTTTCCCTTTTGATCTTTGTATTCCCAGGGCTTACTCAATGTTTGTTGAATTGGATTGTTGGATTAAATTGGCCAACTTCCCTTCTTGAAAAATAACATTAATAATAAAAATGAAAATACTGAAAAGTAGTCTGGCAGCCTTACTCAGAAAATCTCACCTCAGATACCTCCTGGTTTTTTGACCCTGAACAAGTCACTTAAATATTTCAGAGCCCCAAGTAACTCTGTAAGACTATGAGTCTTTTTTTTTTTTTTGCAGTATTTTATTTTTTCAATTACATGTAAAGATAATTTATAATATATTTTTAAATTTTTGAGTTCTAAATTTTCTCTCTCTAAAGCAATAAACAATTTTATATAGTTTATATGTGTGCAATCATGTAAAACATATTTCCATATTTGTAAAAGTATAAATTGAAGAAAAGTTGTTTATCTGCACTGATAGAAAGGGTATCCTTACCAGGAAGTTCTCCACACTGATGAAATCAGAGATCCAGATTTAAAAAGAGACATACAGAATAACTCACATTCCTCTTTTACTGTAAATTCTTCAGAATTACTCATAAAGACACATAGTAACTATTTAACATTTAAGGAAACTGAGGCTCAGAAAAATTAAGAGGTTATTTGGAGGTCACAAAAGCCATAAGTAATAGAGCTGAGATTGAAAGGCAGGTCTCTGCTCACTACAAGCCTGGGATTCTTTGCTACTACATCATGCACCTCTCTATACCTCCCCTCCCTCTTCACAGCAAGTCCCAAATTATCCAGCCACCAGAGCCCAGCTTACATCTCTTCTTCACCATAAAGTCTCTTCTACGATCAGCCCTGATTACAATAATTTTCCCTTCCTTAAAACAGAGTTCTGATTGTCTTTATCCCTCATTTAGCTACTTGCTACTTTGCAATATCTCTTACATTTATTATTTTTCAGATCTTGTATTTTTCCATAGTTCTTTGGGTGTATCTTTTCACCTCCACTAGACTTCAAGCTTCTTGAAGGCAGGGGCTATGTCATTCATCTCTGTATCCTCCCCTCCTCCCATTCCCCCAGTATCTATCTATCACAGTGTCTTACATTTACTGCCTTGATATCTTACTTCAGAAGAAAGTCTTCCAGCTACCATTTTTGGTCATTAGAGTTAAAAACAAATAGATGTTATCGCTAATATAACCTAGCATAACCCTTCAAAATGTAGGTGGTGTTTGCTTAAATTAAGAAGTTAACCAGCCTAATCCTGATGCCTGAGAACTACCACAATACAGGTTTACCTTATTCTATCATGCATAATTGCACTTTGCAAATATTATTTTTTTCCCTTTTTTTTTTTTTTTTTTTTTTTTTTTTTTTACAAATCAAAGGTATGTAACAACTCTGTATCAAGTCAGCTTATCAATGCCATTTTTCCAACAGCATGTCTCACGTGGTAATTCTCACACTGTTTCAGGTTTTTTCAGTATTATTAATATTATACCTGTTATGCTGGATCTGTGGTCAGTGATCTTTGATGTTGCTTTTGTAATTGTTTTGGGGTGCCATGAGCCACGCCTGTATAAGATGGCAAACTTAATCAATAAATGTTGTATGTGTTCCAACTGCCCCGACAATCAGCCTTTCCCTATCTCTCTTCCCTCTCCTAGGCTTCCCTATTCCCTGAGACACAACAGTATTGAATTAGACCAATTAATAACTCTACGATAGCCTCTAAGTGTCCAAATGAAAGAAGAGTTAGTTAATGCAGCAAACTTTATTGTTGTCATAGTTTAAGAAATTACCCAGTCACCCCAACCTTCAGCCATCACCACCCTGAGCAGTCACCGCCATCAACATTGAGGCAAGACCCTCCGTCAGCAAAAAGGTTACTGGTCTCTCTGGTCTCAGGCGACAGCTAGCATTTATTTATTTGTTTGTTTGTTTGTTTATTTTTAGCAATAAAAGACTTTTTAATTAAGGGGTATGCATTGTTTTTCTCAGAAATAATATTATTGCTCATTTAACAGACTATAGTATAGCACACGAATAATTTTTCATATGTACTGGAAAACCAAAAAATGTGTGTGCTCGTTTTATGTGGTGTGGAAGTAAATACACATCTCCGAGGGATGACTGTGCTAATATCTGACCCTTAGACGGCATTTTTCATATATTATTTCACTTGAGGCTTCCCAGAGCCTTCGGACCGTACCCCAGGTGTTCCCTTCCTCGTTTATACTAAACATAAAGCCGAAGCTCAGCGCGGTTTTTACGGCCTATCAGAGGGCGGCCCTGATGGCAAGTCCAGCATCTCTCCCCCAAGACTCTGCAGCTTACAGTGGGATAGGAGCTTCGGGAGGGGAGGAGACTCCTTTCTGTCCCGGGGTCTCCGGTACCAAACAGCGTAGTGGGAGGCGCTCAGGTGCCGAGAGCGGGCGAGGCCGGGAGCTAAGATGGCAGGAGCGGAGAGGGGAAAGGGCGGTCTCGGCAGCTCCCCGCCACCTTCGCCAGCCGCTCTCCTTCCGGTCCGGAAGGTACGGCAGGGCCTTTTTGTGCCATGAACCACTCTGGCGAACTTCTTTTCAGAATAATATAACTGAAGGAAGCACTAAGTTTCAGTTGGAGGTTAAAGAGAATAAATGCATTTTCCCTTCCAATTCATCAACCCCCTGAAATCTGTGCAGGGAGGCCGGGCTAAGAATCCCTGGCCCGGATAATCTCCAGTGTCCTCCCAACCCTAAGGTTTCACTGAGTTCTGGAACGAAGAAGGTGGTCTAGTCTGACCATCAGTCTCATCAGTCTGCAGTCTTGTTCAGGCCTCAAGCTGAGGGATGGAGTCCAAGGGCCCCGAGGAGGTTCCCGAGCGTTCTCTGTGGCCCATCCCCCAGGAGGAGGCCGCAGTCAGCAGGGCCTGGCTGCCAGCTCTCACACTCGGCAGCAGCTCGCTTGGGACAGGCACGAGGAGGATGCAAAAGCCGGGGGGCTGGGGGAGTCATCATCACGTGGGAGAGGCCGGGAGATGCGGGGAGAAGTAACAAGTGACACCGCCAAGGGTTGTGAGAGGAAAATCTAGAAAGGGGAAAGAAATCGAAAGCCCACCTGCTCATTGATCTGGCACTATGAAAGGGGTTTTTCTCGCGGCCCGCAAGCCAGAGCCCTGAGACTATTGGATAGAATCGTGCTCTCCCGCTGCCCGGGCTCCAGCCTCTCCGGGCTGCCGGTAATTAGAGCCGCGTTAGCAGGAAGGCAGCTGGGCAGCGGGGAGGAGCAGCCGCTCGAGGCTCTCCGGAGCGGAGACACCCGCTCCATCAGGGGCGTGCTGCTCCCGAAGGCCGGTGGTCAGCGTCCCCACGCTGGAGCTGTGCCCCGGTCTCTCCGCTGCTCTGCACGCACAGGCACGCCGGCTTGCGTGCTCACACGTGCACACTCACAGCTGTCAAATACGCCGAAACACCCCTGAAAGGAGGCAAGAAGCGAAAGTGAGCAACCTCTAGTGAAAGGAAGAAACATGTACAGACAGCTCTGCTATTTATGGGCTTCCTGCAGAACGGAGCCCGGCTCTCCGCTCCGCGCCCAGCAGCCGGCCGGCCTCCCGTTCTCTGGGGCCTCCCCAAGCAGGGCCGGAGGGGCGCGCCTCCCGGGCTTCGCGGGCGAAGCTTCGCTCTGGACACCAGCTCTGAGTCTCTCAGTGGCGGCGGAAGGATTCTGGGAGCACCGGCTGAGGCTTCGGGCCTCCGGCCCGCGGCTCGCTCCCTTCCCCAGCCCGCCGAAGGGCCGCTCACGGGCGCCTAGGAGCGCGCCACAAACCGCCCTAAGTTAAACGAAGGCCCCCACGCTTGGGAGGTTGCGCCTCTGGGTCTGGAATTTAAATTCTCTCCCCTCCACCCCAGCCCCCAAGCTCTGCAGCCAAAGGCTGACCAGCTGTGTTCTCCCTAACCAGCTCCATATGCAGAACCCGAGGGTTACCTGAGGAGGAACGCTTTCGGTCCCGTCCCGTTAATGACGTTTCTTAAAGGCAGACCGATTACATGCCAGTGGAAATTTTGCAAGTGCCCTCCCCGAAAGAGCAAACTCAATCTATTGGTCTCGGTCGTTTTTCCAGGGAAGGGGATTTGGAGAATATCTAGGGGATATCCCACTCACCTACCCCCTGCCCAGCCTGCCTCTTCTCCTCATCTTGCAGAAAAGGAAAATGTGCTTCACCAGAAACCCGGGTCTCTCTTTCAGAATAATGCTTTTAGTTGCATATACATATGATTATAAGATACATAAGATTCAATGATATTGAAACAAAGTTATCAGAATATTCATGGACCCCTGAAAGTGTTTCAAGAACTTTAAAACCCTAGTTAACCTCGACTATTATTAGTGGCAACCCTAAATATTTCACAGGGTAGAACCAAAGAGTCAGGTATCTATAGGACAGCATCAGCCCTAGGTTTCACATGACAAACAGCACCCCCACTCCATTTCCATCCTAGCTATTTTCCTTAAAGAACCAGATTTTCAAGCCACACCCCATCTGCTGTTCCAGTTACTGAATTGTGTGAATTGTTTTTACCCCTGGGGGTTAGTTAGTGCAAAACAAAATGAAAAGAAAGGAGTCTAAGAAAGGGTCAACTTTTCAGTCCTGAAGAACGTTGGGAGGATTTCTAGGGAATTTCTCAGCTAAAATAAACAGGAGGAAGAGAATTGGGGAGGGGGGAGAAAAAAGAAAGAGAAAGGAGGGGAAGAAGAAAAGGGAAAATGAGGGAGAAGCAGAGAAAGAGGAGGAAAAGAGGAAGATGAAGATGAGGATGAGGATGGTGAGGATGATAAGAATTTGATTTATAAAATGTTAATCAAGTGGGACACTAATTGTTTAAAAAAAAAAAAAAGCATTAACAACGATATTCACCTCATCTCTGGATTTTCCCTTTCATTTAAGATCTCAGTTCACTTAGCTGATGCAAACTAAATATCAGCAATACTTTAATGTGATTGAAGACAATACAAGCATTAATATTCCTATATGGCTTTTGAACAAAGTCACAAAAAAGGTTAAGCAGCTAGCCCAACACTTTGGAAATAGCTTAGGGCTCCTAACTATGAATTCAGTGCTTTATCTGATAGACAGTGTTGTCCTTCCTTTCCTTTCCTCCCTCCCTCCTTCCTTTCCCTCTTTTCCTTCCCTTCTTTCTTTCTTTCTTTTTCTTTCCTTCCTCTCTCCTTCCTTTCTTCTTTCCTTCTCTCCTTCCTTTCCTTCCTCTCTCCTTCCTTTCTTCTTTCCTTCTCTCCTTTCTTTCCTTCCTTTTTCCTTCCTTTCTTTTCTTACTCTTTTTCCTTCCTTTCCCCTTTCTTCCTTTCCTCCCTTCCTTCCTTTCCTTCCTTCCTTCCCTTCCTTCCTTCCCTTCCTTCCTTCCTTCCTTCCTTCCTTCCTTCCTTCCTTCCTTCCTTCCTTCCTTCCTTCCTTCCTTCCTTCCTTCCTTCCTTCCTTCCTTCCTTCCTTCCTTCCTTCCTCTAATTACACATAAGTGGTAGATCAGGGACTAGATCAGGGACTAGAATCCATGCCTCTTAACCCCCAGGGCAATGATTTGTTACCACACAATTAAATACAACACAAAGACTGATGGTTCTTCAGTTCCCTCTATGGCCCTGTCTAGCTTTATACCTGTAATCTTGTGAGCCCTGATTCTTTTTTCTCCCTGGATTGCCTCCTTCCCCAATATACCTGTTGGTTTTAATACTTAATGTTGCCCAGTGTTTCTGTTTGGGTTGCTGCCCACAATTAGAACCCTCTTTGGGGCCATATCGGTACTTATAAACATGAATAAGATAAACACCGGAGCCCAGCAATTACTATTCTCTCAAACCTTCAAGGTGACCCCCAAACAGCAACATTCTGAGCATATCCTAAAAAATGAAGAGTGGTGGGAGTTTTTGCAGTCTCGGATGCCCCCTCATTGGCTTTAATTTTCTGGCTCAAATGACTTCTTAGACTCTTGAGCACAAGGAGCTGCAGTTAACCAAGATTCGCCTTCCTCCCACCTAGAGAAGATCTCTGCAAAATGCACCCAGACTCCCTTAGCTTCCCCAGTTTCTGCTAAAAATCCAACAGGCTCATTGCAACTCTGTTCTTATCTACCTAGCTGGAATTTCAGGTTTGAAGCAAAATCTGGAACTGAGTACTTTGGGGGAAGGGGAGTTGGAATTTGTTTACCTCTATTACCTGAAAGAAAAAAGAGACAAAGAACAAATGGAGGACTGTGCTTTCTCCCTTTCTCCTATCACTCCATTTTCATTCCTTTTATGAATCATGGTTAAGAGAATGTTATCTCAGGAAAACCATCCCCTGAAATTTGGACAGATATGAGGGTAGACTCCTCAATCCATCATGCTTCTTTGGAACCATTCAATTTCAACAAACATTTATTGAGCCATTTCCATATGCAAACACTATTAGGCATATAAAGATAAGTATGATATGGTTCCTGCCCTCAAGAAGCTTGCAGTCTAGCAGTCTAGCAGATTTGTATAAAACCCCAATACAAGATCTGATGTGAAAATACAATGATAGGTATAAAATTCATTGTCAGTAAGAGGAGGGATTACTCACTCCAAAAGAGGTCATGGTGGGGACAGGTAAAGGTAAGGAAATCAGACAAGGTCTCATGGAGGAAATGCCATTTCAACTGGGTCTTGGGGGAAGACTTAGCAATTAAAAAGATGGATCTTGAAAAAAGATACCTCATGAAAAATCAGAGAGGTGGGTTCCTTGGGTTATAGGGAGATGGGGCTAAGGGGGAATGCTAGTTATATATACAACATTGGATAAACCAAATCAGACTAAGAGTCTTATGGTAAACTATAGATGTCACCTCAACAGTTCTTCAACACAAATGTCTATCCCTAATAGTATTTTTCACACTTCATATGTCATACATTGATGATATGCTTACACAGGAAAAAAAAAATATATACCAGTGAACTTGTAGGTCAAGTTCAATGCACATTCAAATCTGGAGCTCAAACCCAGTCCCAGACTTATCCGAGGCTGCAGAACCAGATAGCCTGGCAATCCCAGCCCTTAATGATCACCCTTAGACTGCCCCTGCATGTTCCCCAACTCCCAACTCATCCTTAGGACTCTGTGAAAACTCCACTGGACATAGGCATTTGAAGCAGCCTTGTTCTTGGAAGGATGGGGGTAATTATATGCACTGAGAGTGCCCGATTCCAACCCTCCCTGACCCCAGGCTTCAGAGCTCTACTGATCGATCTCGAAGATGCTCTTTCATTTTCCTCAGGCATTTTGCTGACGGATGGAAAAATCAATGCCCCACAGAAGAGAGCTGGAGAGGGAGAAGGTGGAGACCAAGAGAGTGGGGGGAGGGGAGTGGACGGCAGCATGGAGGATGAGAAGAAGAGAAAAGGAGAGGAGAGGAGAAACCCAGAGGAGGAGGATGCATCCCAGAGAAGGAGAGTGCATCCGTTGGTGTCTGCTCTTTCAACAGGCTCTCTTTGCATAGCACCAGCCTGAGAAGAGAGCAAAATATCTGTGATTGAGCACTAAGTCTTTCAGTATGCAAGGAGACTTAAGAGAAGGGCTCCCACCTCCACCCCCCACCGGGCGCTGAGGGTTGGATCCAAGGGTGGAGTCATTAAGGCAGATTTTAGTGGAGATGGGAGGAACTTAAATCACCTAGGACAGCCATCTCATTTTACACAAAAAGGAAACTGAGGGTGGAAAAGGACTCAGCTGTCAACTGCAGGATAGATTAGGAGAGTGCCAGACTCCATCCTCCTTTCTCTAGGGTCTGGCCCTATCCCCAGGGGACCTCTCATCTTTGGGGCCATCTGTCTCTGGGATCTCTTCTTATCTACCAATGATCCATGGAGTCAAATTTACTCTTCTCCTTCTCTAGTCTGTGTGTCTGTGTGTCGCCCTCTGCTTCTCCGTCTCTCGCTTTGTCTCTATCTCTTTATTTCTCTGTCCTCATTTTTCTGTCTCCCTCCCACCTTTCTCTTTCTTTCTCTCTATTTCTTTGTCTCTATTTCTCTGTCCCTTTCTCTGTCTTTGTCTCTCTGTCTCTCTCCCTCTCCTTTCTTCTTCCTTCTTCCTCCTTCCCTCTCTCTTTCTCCCTCCCTCCCTCCTCTCCCCCCTCTTCTATTGCTTTGTTTCTCCAGCTGTCTCTTTCTGTCTCTATTTACTTTTGTCTGTGCGTATGTCTCATCTGTGTGTCCCCCACCCCCCCACACACCCTATCTAACTCTCTGTGTCCCTCTCTATTTCTTCCTTCCTTCTTTTCCCCTCCTTTCTTCCACTTGAATTCTGCTTCAGATCCTTACTAGCTATGTGGCCCTAAGTAAGTCATTTCAGCTCACTGGACCTTAGTTTTCTTATCTGTAAATTGAGAGGGTTGGAGTCAATGACCTCAGAGGTTCCTCCCAGCTTTAACCTATGATCCTAATTCCCCATTCAACAAATATATATTAAGTATCTTCAAGGTATAATATGGAACTCTAGGCCCCATGGTGTAGAGGATTTAAAAAAGTATAAGTAAAAGTTTCCGTCCTCAAGGAGTTTACAATATAGTTAAGACAAGACAAGTACATAAAGAACAATAATATCAGGCAATAGAGATCAATCATGTACCAAGAATATAGCCTACCTCCTCTGTGAGTTCAAGTAGATCAATCATTGAGGTCACGGTTAGAGAACTGAGATCCAAACCCTAGTTCCGCTCATTTGTGGGAGCCCAGATTAGTCTATTGCCTCTAACAATCTCGCTGTCTTCATCAGATTAAATAAAATGAACTTTAATGCCTTTTTGTATCTAAATTCTGTGACCTATAATGTCCAGAAGGAAGATCAGAAGAAACTTCATGAATAAGGTGGTATTGGAGTTTGGCAGTGGCAGTCTCTTAGTTTCCTTTTGTTTTGAGACTGAATTTCCATACCTTTCTCAGGCTGAAATTGAGTAGCCCAAACCCCATCCCAAGCTGATTAGTACAGAGGCTTTAAAAAGAATTAGTACTGAAGCTAAAAACAGCTGCTCAGATTTTCCAACCTGGAAACTTCTCTCTCACCCTTTCTCAGGCAGTCTGGTGGCCCTCCACTCTCTGAGTATTAATTGTGTTAGTGCTCTGTAGACATCCTACTGGCTTTTGCCCTGCTATAGTTTAGGGTATACAGACTAGAAGGAGCAGTCAGCCTCAACTGCCCCTAGCAACAGAGATTGCAGATACCCACCATCAAGCTGGGGGGGGTGCCTTTGGTTGTTTTTTCATAGAAGGTAGTGTTTCAACTAGACCTTAGAGGGTGCAGAATATCTGATAGGTCAAGATTTGAAGGAGGATAGAATGAAATATTCTAAGTGAGGTGAATGGTGTGATCTAAGGTAGAGGCAGGAAAGAATGATGGAAATTGGGGGACAGCGAGATGGTGAGTAGACAGAGTGATTAGAGTGAAAGGTTAGCATGTGGGAGCAATAGAAGATAAGGCTACAGAGCTGAGTATTACCTCTAAATTGTGGAGCTGATTGAGTGACAGCCATATTTTGCAATGTGCATCAGCTATTATTTAAGACAATAGAACCCACAAACTCTGCAGTTAAGCAACAAAAATTGCTTTTCTAGGCCCACACCACTATAGGACTATTCCTGGTGCCCCCAATCCCAATACATCCCTTTGCTTGTGATTACAGGCTCCTGACAATTTTCCTTCCTTTCCAAACCCTTATACTTGCATCCCACCTTTTTTCCCACTTCAAAATTCTCTTTTTGATCTCTTTGTCTCTCCATAGTTTTCACAACTGCTGTGGGACAGAACTAATTCTTGAAGAATTTATCATGTATTTGTTTCTTCATAAGGATAAACATGTTACCAGGGAGTCTAGGTCTTTTAGGATCAAAGTTGAGATGACCCAAAGTCAGAGCTAGAGAATCTAGGAATAGGAATTTGAACCCAGGTCCTTTCTTTGCCTCTAACTATCCAGTCTTTTCTTTTACTCTGTCATCCTGCCTCCTTCCCCAGCTTACTTAACATCTCTCAGCATTAAGGTATCTAGGTCAGAAAGCAAAGATTTTACAAGTGCTGAAGGAGGCACTCTTGCTGACCCGTTTCCTTCGGGTGTTTTATTTTGTTTTAAAGAAAATAGAATTTGGCCCACTCAGGAAAAAGACCAATTCTCTCTCTCTCTCTCTCTCTCTCTCTCTCTCTCTCTCTCTCTCTCTCTCTCTCTCTCTCTCTCTCTCTCTCCCCTACCCTTCTCTTTCTCTCTCTTTCTTTCTCTTTTCTATCTCTTTCTCTTAGCTTTCTTTCTTCCTTTTCCTCCTTTCCCTCTTCTTCTTTTCTCATTCCTCTCTCCAGTTTCTTTGTCCTATCCCTTTGTCCCTTTTTATTTCCTCTTTATCCTTCTTTCTTCTACTTTCATTTTATTTTCCTCTTTTCCTTTCTTCCTCTCTTTCCATATTCTCTTATCTTTCCTTCTCCTACTTTTCCCTTCCCTTCATCTACCCCTCTCTCATTCACCCTAACCTTTTCCTTCTCCCTCTCTTTTACCTATTTTCTTCTCCCTTACTCTTGCTCTCTCCATCACTCTTTCTTCCAATAGACATATTCATGACTGTGTTTTCTGGACTTGAACCAAAAACCATTTGCTTTGGAGGCAAAGTTTAGTCAGGCATGTTTGGGTTTTCCCATCCCTTATTTGCCCAATCCTATTAATAATTAACAGTACAGTAATGAGCGTTGCTTTTAATAGAATCTGCTGCCATTGCTGTATTATACTGCCCGCCAAGGATTTCCCCCAAAAGGATTCACATTACACATCACTGCATCTGCTGTGATGGGGACATCTAGTTAGCAGGTTCACGTTCTTTGTCATACAACACCCTTCTCTCCTCCCCGTCTCCAGCCCCACTGAGTTTTAGCCTGCAGGACCTTCTTGTAGACTTTCTCTCTTCCCATTGGCCCCTCATGGCCCCTCTAGCCTTCTAACCCTGCTTCCTCTGCATTGATCTAAACCTGGTTCTCCCAAGGAGAAGTCTATGATAGTTCCTCTGCCTTGCATATGTCATCAACAGTTTGAATTTGTATAGGACTTCAAGGTTAACAAACCACTTTCTTTACAGTAATCTTATGATCAAGGTAGTGCAAGTATGTTAAGTATACTCAGTACTCAAAAGGTATTTCTTAAGCACCAGTAACTATATGCTAGACACTGAGGCTGGAAAGACAAAATAAAAGACAGCCTTTGCCTTATGTGTTATTGATGGTATATAAATAAACAGATAAGATTGTCCTGTGTTCATTTTGAAGGAAAAGATCACTAATAACCAAGAAGACTCAGAAAGGGCTTTTCATAAGATATATGTGAGCTAAACATGGAAGAGAATGAATGAATTTAAGAGGTAACAGTAACATACCAGGCAAAGAGGTTAAGTCTGTGCAAAAACCCAGAGGAGTATATTGAAATACTTTAAGTTTGAAGAATGACAAGTTGGCACATTTGGCTGAAATGTAGTACATGAATGAATGAATCGTCAAGCATTTTTAAATTAAATTTTATTTTTTTAGCTACCAAAAATCTACTTTATTTTCTCTCCTTCCACATCTCCCCTCTTATTCCCACCCCTCCATTGAAGAGGAAAAGAAACACCTCCTAGCAAATATGCAGAGTAAAGCAAAAGAAATTTTCACATTGGCTGTGCCCCAAAAGTATATGTTTCATTGTACATCCTGAGTCCATAGCTTTTCCGTCAGGAAGTAGATAGGAAGCTTTACCATCAGGTTTCTGAAGTCATGGTTGGTCATCATATTGATCATAATCCTTGAGACTTTCAAAACTGTCTATATAATATTTAAAATGGAAGAGGCACTGGGCTAGACAGTAAGGGATGAAAACAAAGACAAAAGTGAAATAGTCTCTTCCCTCAAAGATTTATATTGTTAGGGAAAACAACATATCTGTAAGTATCTCCCAACAAATACAACACAAATCAAGATAATTTGGATTGGGAAGGAAGATGTAATTGGGAGACTCAAGAATAAATTGATGAAGAAGATGGTGCTTGAATTGAGCTTGGAAGAAAATGGGCTATTCTAAGAGGTGGTCCTGAGGAGGCAGAACATTCCGGGCTGGATACCTCCTGCATGTGAGAAGCCTTCAATTTGGTTACATGAATATATAAGGCACAACGAACATACCAGATTCTATGATTCAGATAAGGAAAATAAAGCAATTTGGGGAAGGGCTGGCAAGCCTAGAACAGATGATACCATCTGCCCTTGCTCCCAGTTTCTTTTAAAGTCTTTCCCTACTTGTAAGGTCCAACTCAGTGCCTTTTCCAGAAAGCCATCGCTGATCTCCCCCAGTTGATCATGATCACTTTCTCCTCACATTTCCCAGTGTACTTTGTCCACACCTATACTTTGCACTTGGATCATTTGCCTATATAACATCCTATATAAATTCACCTTGATAGTTTATCCAAGGTGACTGCACACTCCTAAGAGCAGGGCCAAGGTCATCTGTCTCTTTCTATCCCTGGTGCCCAAAAGAGCCAGTTGTACATAGCAGATACCTAATACATGTTTGCTGAGCTGAATTGACAGGAGAAGATATTAAGGAGGGCTCTAACTAACCAAAGAAAGCTTCATGGAAGAAGATATAGCTATTAAAAATGGTAAAGAGTTGGATCAGCAAAAAGTAGAAGATAGGACATTCTTTGAGAGTTGAATAATAGCATAAAAGCACGGATAAAGCCTGGATTTCTGCATAGAGGACAAAAAAAGATATCAACCTGGTGCGATAGTGAATATAGGGGAGCAACAGGAAATAAGATTGGATACACTGAATGGAATGAAATTCCAGGAGATCTTGAAAGTCAAAGTATGGGCTTGATACAGTAGTCAATGGGAATCATTGAAGATCTTTGAGCAGGAAAGAAATGACTAAAGCTGTGTTTTAGGTGAAAAAAATCTGGCAGCATATGTTGAATGGACTGGGGGGAAAAGAAGAGGCAGACAAAAGAGAAACTTGTTAGGATGCTACAGCAGCAGTCTAGGAGAGGTCATGAATTAAGCAAATATTTTTCAAATGTATACTATATGTGATACATTATCTAAGTATTGTAGGAAATACAAAGCTAAATAAGACAAACCCTGTACTCAAGAAGCTGACAATTCTGTAGGGGCCATAAGATGTACATCCTATTCAATTATAATTCTAAAAGCTGAGACTAAAGTAAGCAGAGGAGGGGATGGAGAGCACAGCACTATCCTCAATGACTTGCTATTGAGGAAAAGCACCAGACCTACCAAGAAGATTCTATAGGTCCCAGAGAAGCATCCCTACATCTCTTAGTGGTGACAGTGATGACAGAGAGCTGACATTCATGAGATAGTCTTCTAATTTGGAAGTGTTTGAGAAGCCTGACTCTTGTAATGAAAGCTTCCCATGATCTTGCTCCATCCTCCCCTTCTGCCTTTTTATCCTATTATTTTCCTTCCCATGGTCTGCCTCAGAGTTAGTAGTCTTGCTCTTCGTGTTCCATGTTTCTCTTGCCCTTTTTCATCTTCATGTCTTGGCTTATGCTATCCTTGAAATAGCCTTCCTCTGCCTCTGCTTCTACCTTCATCTCCATTTGTTCAAAATCCTCTCTTTTTTAAAAGCTCCAAAATAGATGTTACCTCCTTGGAGCAGAAGTTGAATTCAATAGAAAGAGTGCTTCCTTTGGACTCATGTATCTGAGTTTGAATCTTGCTCTGTCACTTACTATGTGACCTGGGCAAGTCCCTTAATCTCTTTAAGCTTTAGTTTCCTCTATAAAATGAGGAAGTTGACTTTTAGATTTGTAGAGAAGGGAGGAATTTATGGACAAAGAAGAACTAGAGAAAGGCAAAATGGATAATTTTGATTACATTATATTAAAAAGGTTTGGCACAAATAAAACCAAATGCAGCCAAGATTAGAAGGGAAACAGAAAGCTGGGGGAAATTTTTTTTACATCTAGTGGCCCAGTTTCTAAAATATATAGAAAATTGATTCAAATTTATAAGAATACAAGCTATTCCCCAATTGACAAATGGTCAAAGGATATGAACAGACAATTTTCAGATGAAGAAATTAAAGCCATTTCTAGTTATATAAAAAAATTCTCTAAATCACTATTGATTAGAAAAATACAAATTAAAACAATTTTGAAGTACTACCTCACACCTCTCAGATTGGCTAAGATGATAGGAAAAGATAATGTTAAAAGTTGAAGGGGATTGGGAAAACTGGGTCTCTAATACATTATTGGTGGAGTTGTGTACTGATCCAACCATTCTAGAGAGCAATTTGGAACTATGCCCAGAGGGCTATAGAACTTTTGCATACCCTTTGATCCCGTGGTGTCTCTACTGGGTTTGTATCCCCAAGAGATCATAAAAAAGAGAAAAGGACCCATATGTGCAAAAATGTTTGTAGTAACCCTTTTTATAGTGTCAAGGAATTGGAAACTGAGTGGATGCCCATCAGTTGGGGAATGGCTGAATAAGTTATGGTATATGAATGTGATGGAATATTATTGTTCTGTAAGAAACAACCAGCAGGATGATTTCAAAAAAAGTCTGAAAAGAGTTATATAAACTGATCCTATGTGGAGTGGGTAGAACCAGGACAAAACTGTATATAGCAACAAGATTATGTGATGATCAAATGAGATGGGCTTGGATCTTTTCAACAATGAAATGATTCAAGACAATTCCAATAGACTTGTGATGGAAAGAGCCATCTGCATCCAGAAAGAGAAGTATGGACACTGAATGTTAATCATAGAGTACTATTTTAACATTTTTGTTGTTATTGTTTGTTCAATGGTTTTTTTTTCTTTTTATCTCATTTTTCTTGTGCAGCATGATGAATATGGAAATATGTTTAGAAAAATTGCACATGTTTAACCTATATTAGGTTGCTTGCTGTCTAGGGGAGGGAGAAGAGGGGAATGTAGGGAGAAAAATTTGGAACACAAGATTTTGCAAAGGAGAATGTTGAGAAATATCTTTATATGTTTTGGGGAAAAAATAAAAGCTATTATTGATAGATAAATAAACAATCATATAAAAATCTTTGTAAAGAACAAAAAGTAAGGGAGGAACTATTTGGCTTCTAAGGTCCCTTCCAGCTCTAAATTTATGATCCTACAATCTTCCATGAAACTGTGTCTGATCACCACTATTTCAGAAGTGAAAATATCTTCCTCCTTAGATGTTTTGTAGCATTTTCCCTGACTCTTCTTCACCTGTATTATATATGTATTATTACATCACACTTGTGTTCCTGTTTTCCTTCCCCCATCCATAGGGGAAGCTAGGTGGCACAGTGGATAAAGCACCAGCCCTGAAGACAGAAAGACATGAAATCAAATTTGGCCCCAGACACTTACTAGCTGTGTGACCTTGGATGAGTCACTTACCCTGCTTCCCTCAGTTTCGTCATCTGTAAAATGAGCTGGAGAAGGAAACGGTAAACCACTCCTGTATCTTTGCCAAGAAAACCCCAAAAGGGGGCCCACTAAGAATTGATCATACTGAAAATACCAAAAAACACCTTTATACTCATTAGATTGTAAACTCCTTGAGGTCAAAGATGATATCATTTACATACCCAGCATCCAGAGCAGCATTTTAAATATATAAATATTTGACTAATTGAGTTGAATTGCCACAATACCTTAACCCAGACCCACATCCCAGTAATGCAAATCTGCTGATACTTGATTCCTAGTTCTAATAATAATAATTGACATTTTCACAGTGTTTTAAGGTTTGCAAAGCATTTTAAAAGATTTTAATTAATTTTTTTTTTCTTTTTAAATTTTGAGTTCTAAATTCTCTCTTTTCTTCCTATATATGCCACATCCACTGATAAGGCAAGCAATGTGAGATCAATTATACATGTGAAATCATGTAAAATATATTTCCTTATTAGCCATAATTTTTAAAAATTTTTAAAAATTAAGAATATGAGAAAATTATACTTCATTTACACTCAGATTTTATCAATTCTCTTTCTGAGAAGCATTTTCTCATCATGAGTCCTTTGGAATCATCTTGGATCATTGTATTGATTAGAGTAGACAATTCTCTAATAGTTGATCATCATTACAACCTTGCCAGTACTGTGCACAATGATTTCCTGGTTCTTCTCACTTTAATTTGCAAAGCATTTTCTATACATATCAGTATGGCACACTGGGAAGAAGGCTGGATTGGGAGTCAGAGAACCTGGGTTTGCACACTAGCTATTCTTCTTAATACCAGTGTAACTTACAGTAAGCCACATAACTTTCCTGAAGTCTCAGTTGTTTCATTTGCAAAATGAGGAGTTTGCATTTGATGATATCTAAAGCTGTGATCTACAATATCTTTTCTTCAAAACAATTCTGTGCTATTAGTATAACTCCAAGTTTAGAGGTCAGGAAATTGGGACTTATGTAAAATGGCTTACCAATGATCAGCTAGTCAAAAAAGTACAAAAGATGGGATTGAATCTGATTTTCTCCAAAGTCCAGCACTAGAACTTTCTACTAGTCCCACAATGTCTCTCCAAATTCTAATCTTGGTCCCTGAAAATGTTATCTCTGTGACCTAAGCATGCTACCACCCCCATACTCCTTACCAAAATCTGTTAGCTTTTTCAAAACAATATCCCCTTTTTAATAGCATTTTATGACCTTGAAACAAGAATCATGTTTCTCAGAATCATGACATCACAGAATTTGGGAACTGGATGGATCTCAGTGACTCCCTGGGCCAATCCATTCCTGAAAGGAACCTCCTTTCTAATCTATCTGGCAAGTAGCCTCCAGCCTCTGCTTTGAGACCTCCAGGTAGGAGAATCCACCACCTTCATTTCCATACTGAAAGTGACTTATTGAAGTCACAGAGATAGGAAGGAACAGATCTGAACTGGAACTGGAACTGGAACTTGGGCCAACATTACTGGTCATTCCCCCAAAGAAAACCAATGGATGTTAGCTAATTTGTCAAAGTAAGGAATTGTCAAAGTAAGGTATTTGACTCCAGGTAAGCGCTTTCTCAAGACAGAGACATTAGTCAACTGTGCGATGGAGTAAAAAAAGAGCTGTATTTGGAGTCAAAGAACTTTGCCTTTCATTACAACTTTGGTACTTAACAATTATGGCCTAAGATAGGCATTTTAACTCTCTTGGCCTGGGTTACTGACCTCACTGATAAAATTAAACGACTGGGTTAACCAGAGATCTCTATTGTTGTCCTCATTTGTCTTTTGTTCTTGAAAAGGACCAATGATTTCTGTAGGGTGATATCTTGACTTGCAAGTGAAGCAAAACTGTGCCAAGTCATCAGCCTCAATCTTCCCTCCGGAATCATGGGGGTCCAGTGGTAAGTCACAGATCAGGATGATTGGAGATGGCCCCAGATGCAGTAGGAAACCTCAATCTTTTTAAGTTAAATTCTTTCCCAGGTCTCAGTCTGAGGCAATGTCCATTCAATGATTAAAGGCTAGGTAAAAACTGAGGCAAAAGATGGTCTAATTTATCAGATCTAGCCTGGGCTACATGCACAGGCAAAGCTCCACAATGCAGATTAAAATGTAGTGGGAGATTTCTTTAAAAAAAAAAAAAATATATATATATATATATATATATATATATATATATGTGTGTGTGTGTGTGTGTGTGTGTGTGTGTGTGTGTGTGTGTGTGTGTATGTATACAACATAGTTCTCTATGTATAATTATGGTATATGGTAATTTGTGGTTTTCTGAGCCAGTATGGTGGCATAGTGGATATAGCACCAGGCTTCAGTCAGAGGAGTCCTCTTTGTGAGTTCAAATCTTGTCTCAGATACTTACCAGCTGAGTGACCCTGGGCAAGTCACTTCATCCTGTTTGTCTCAGTTTCTTCACCTATAAAATAAACTAGAAGAGAAAATGCAAAACCATTCCAGTATCTTTGCAAGAAATGTGACCTAAATGGGGTCACAAAGGATCAGACAAAACAGAAAAATTACTGAACTAGAACTAGACACTGTTTCACATTTCCTAGATAATTTATGTCAGAAGGAAGGAGAAGACTAAAGGGACTCCTGCTAGCTTGATATTTTTAAAAAGTTTTGAGCATAGATCTGGAAGGAACCTCAGGAGGCATCTAGTCCATTTACATGCTTCAACTGTCATCTTCCTCTCCCCAATAGCCCCCTTTTCCCATTGGTGAGTGCTTCCCAGAACCTTCATTTTAAGGAAAGGATCAGACCAGCCATCTTTTATTCTCTTCATAGAAGAAGAAATAGGGTTGTTTCTGGGTTGAAACTAGGACCCAGCGAATAATTGAATTTTACAGGGAGGTATATTTCTCCCTTTGAATCTTCATTCCTCCTTCTTTTATTTGAGTCAACATAAAAAACTTCCTCCCCTCAAAGCTCCCCAGTAATGAGATGGGCTACCTCAGGATTGAGTGACCTCCCATCCCAGGAAACATGAGATGATGACTTTTTTAGATTTTATAGAGGTGGGAGCCAGTGAGGAGTAGGGAGAACAAACTAGATAATCTCCAGCTGAGATTCTATTATTCTAAGGCAGATCTTCCATGATAATGGAAAAAGGTAAATATAACTGAGAGAAATGCTCTAGTGTAGAATTCTCTGTGCTATAACTAAAAAAGGACAGGATATCAGTCAACAAGTCATTGAACCTCTCTGAATTTCAACCTCTCTATCTGTAAAATAGGGCTAAAATAGGGATATTTAGAACTGAAAGAGTCCTCAGTGGTTAAGTCCAACCTCATCATTTTATAGATTTTATATATATTATATTGCTATATATAATATATATAATATAGATTTTTATAAATTATAACAGGTCCAGAAAGATGATGCAATTCATTCAAAATCACATGGTATATAGTAGAGCTAGGATGCTATACAGTTCTCCAACTCCAAACCTAGCCTCTTTTCACTGAGCCAAAATTTGCACTGCCTAGCCCATGGGATTGCTGAATCAAATAAGATAGTTTACCTAAAGTGCTTGGAAAATTTTAAAGTGTGATAAAACAGCAAGATGTTACTGCTGTTGTCATTGTCTCTACCTCCTCTTCCCCTCAACTTCAACCCATCCTTCACCAGCAGGAAGTAGACTGCTAAATTAAGAAACTTAGAGGGAATTTAGTAGTATTTAGCAAGTCAAACGTTTATTAGGATGTACTATGTACCAGGCACTATGCTGAGTGACATAAATACAAGAAGAAGAAGAAAAAAAGAAATCCAGTACCTGCCTTCAAGGAGCTGACATTCTAATGGGGGAAGATAACACAGAAACACATAAAAGGCATCTGCAAGGGGTTGAGGAGAGCTGTAATGAAGAAGGGGCCCTAGAGACTGGGAGATGACTGGCCTAGGCCCTTGCTCAAAATGGGAGGAATTGGCCAGTGGGAAAAGGAGGCCACAGATGCAGATCCGGAAAGCTGTCAAGGTAGGGGGACAAAGCGCCTGACACATATAGCTATTGTTGTTGTTGTGTGTCCTTCATTCTCTAGAGAACCATGACATCAGGAAGGTGATGCTATGACATGCAAGTGAATTGGATTTAAGTGAGAGACGCTGTGTAAAGTCATCAACTTCACAGCTTCCTCCAAAGCCATCTGGGTCTAGTGGCAAGATATAGAACAGGATGGTCCTGGATGCAGTGAGATATCTTGGCCTTTTTAAGCTGAGGTCTTTCCCAGGACTCAACAGCTAGATTTTAAATAAAATGTGGTTCATTACAATATGGAGGTGGGAAGTTAATCCTACTTCAGGCCTTTATTACTATCTCTTTAGGCAACATAAACCAAATCTTTTTCCTTCCCTACATGACAGCCCTTCAAGTGTTTAAAGGCTTCTTACATCCTTTCATCACAGCCTGAAATGACACTAGTGTCTTGATGGTTATATCAGACAGTTGAAAACTTGGGCAAGTCTTTGCACCTCACTCTTTTTCCCATCCTATATTCCAATCTTGATCTGATCGTGTCATAGCTCCACTCAAAAAATCTTCTCCTTAGTGCCTGAATCAAGTTCAAACTCTTTTGCCTGGCATCCAAGGACTTCCACAAAGTAGTGATGTCCCCACTGTCCCAGTCTTAGCTGGGGGGATACCTTTCCTCTAACTATATTCCACAAATGCCATCCAAACATCTCTGTGTTTTTCCATAACAAAGTCTTTGATTGTATTGTTCTCTAAATCTGGAATGTTCTCCCTTCCCACCCTCTAACCTTTAAAATCCAACTCAAAGGCCACCTGCTCTAAAACTCCATCTTCTCATAGCACTATCATACAGCTTTTTAATACGTTGGCCATCTACCAATCCATGAGAAGTCCCATAATATCATAGAAAATGTGTTGAATTTGGAGCCAGAGGATCTGGAAGTCACTTTCCAGTTCTGTCACCTTGGGCAAGCCACTTAACATGTCTTAGCCTTAGCTTCCTTATTCCAAATAAAGGAATTGAATAGATGAAAGGCAAAGCCTCTTCTCCCCTCTCTACCTGTGTCCTATTATATAAGCTGTTCCAAGAGTTTGGTGCCACTTTAAAGCTTATATATAAAGCTTGTATAATATAAATGTGTGCACACATTTGCCAAGTGGCACAATGGATAGAGTGCCCAGCCCTGAAGTCAGAAGGACCTGAGTTTAAATCCAGTCTCACACATTTATGAGCTCCTGTGACCTCATGAAAGTCCCTTAACCCTGTTTACTTCAATTTCCTTATCTGTAAAATGAGCTGGGGAAGAAAATAGCCAACTAACATCTTTGCCAAGAAATCCCCACAGGTGGCTATGAAGTAGACATAACTGAAAACAACTGAACAACAACGATATACCTATATTTGTTATTTGTACTTTTTAAAGAAGGCATTTTAGTAGTTTAGAGAAATCCTAATCTTTGGCAAAAATGCAAAAGACCCTTGATATTTTTAGATTCCTCTGATGTCCCTATGCTTTTAATTTGTCACCTTGCTTGGCACCTAGTAGGTACTTTATAAATACTTTCTCATTCATTTCTTTGCAGGATCAATGCAATCCCTAACCTGTCTGGGTTGAATGCTAGTCCGAGGTCCCAGGATTCAAACCAAAGAAGGCTGGGGTATTTCAGATGGCTATGAGCTTCAGCTCCTTTTCTCCCAATGTTGGTCTCCTGATGTGTGCCCAACTTCCTACTTCCTAAAATTTCTCCTATAGGCTTTAGGCCATCCTGAAATAATCTTTCCTTTCTCAAGTTTTCTGAATTTTGATAACTATAGTTTCTTGAGAACTCTAGCTCACACTTGATCAAAATACCACATTGTTATGATTACTGATATGTTATCCTGCTATTGGACTATAAGTGTCATGAAGCCAGGGACAGTATTTAACTCAAGTGTTTTATTTCTGCCAGTGTCTTGCACTGTGATCTTAACATTGTACCACAGATGTTTAATAAATATTTGTTGAAATTAAATTGCCTGAATAAAATTAAATCAAATTGGGCTTTAATGCTTCTAGGTCCTCAGGGTTTTAAAAAATGTTATTTGTGTTATGGAATTTTTATTCAATCTGGGGAAGCCCATAGACTCCTCGGATTAATACTTTTAAATTCATAAAAGAAAGTTTATGGGATTGCTAAGGAAATCAATTTTATTGAAATACATTTACCAACATATTTTTAAAAGCAAGTTCACAGACCCTTGGTTAAGATTTAGGAGCACCTCTGATATCTGTTAAGAGGCAGCCAAAGTTGTCTTTCCAGGGCAAGAAAGCTGATAGATGTCCCATCTCCCCAAATCCAGGATTAGACATTATAAAATCCATAGCTTTGTGTTTGGGAGATCTATCCCCACCAGTCCTGCAGGTCAGTGGAAAGACTGTGACATGGTTCAACTGCCTCCTGAAACAGAACCTAACAGTCACTGAGCTACAAGCCTCCAGGGCAGGAGCAAAGAGTGGAAGAGATGACTGAAAAGGGGGAGGGGAGAGAACAAACAAAGTTGCAGTGTATACAGAGAGAGACTCTGGGGGAAGAGTGCAGACAGAATCTCGAGCTTGGGACCCCCCAGGGAGCTCCCAGACAAGGCTTGGGAGTGTGTGAGTTGGAGGCTTCCCAAGGGGAAGAAAGCAGGTGGTAGGGGAGGTTCTCCAGAGGAACCTGAGAGAGGGAGCACAGAACTAGTGATACAATGTATACATCGATAATAATAATAATAACCAGCATTTATTTAGCACTTTAAGATCTGAAAAGTACTTAACATGTGTTATTTCATCTGATCCTCACAACCCTGAAAAATAGATGTTCTTAATATTCCCATTTTACAAATGAGGAGGCTGAAATAGGTTAGATGATGCATCCAGGATCACACATTCTGAGGCAGAATCTGAAATCCAGGTGCACACTCTCTATGCTGCAATATTGGGAAGGCTCCCTAGTCTGAGAGCCAGAGTTTATACCCTATATGCAGCACACACAGATATTATTGTCTTGTTTAAGGCAAGCTGGTAGCACTGGATAGAATGCTGGGCCTGGAGTCAAGAAGATCTCAGTTCAAATTCTGCTTCAGTTCTTAGTGTTGTATTACCCTGAACAAGCCACTTAACCTTTGCTCTTCAGTTTCCTCAACCATAAAATGAGGTTAATGATGCTCCATACTTCCGCAGGGTTGTTATGAAAAGTAAATGAATATAACCATAAAGCACTCTGCACAGTACCGGTCACATAGTAGGTGCTATACAAATGCTTATTCCCTTTCACCATTCACTTTCCCAAATGTCCAAAGAAATAAAAGTTTTTAGTTCCCAATTCTGCTCTTATAGAGTGAATGTCTGATAGCCTGGGCCTGGGAATGAGAAAGGGGGGGGGGGGGAAGAAGTAACTGTATTTTGCTAATCAGCACACAGCACACAGATGGACAGCATCAGAGAACTTGGAGATGAACATAAATCCACTCTCACTTCATATAGAGCTGTCACATCTGGAGACCTTTGCTTACCCAGGTTGGTAGGTGACTCCAAATTATAGGTTGAAGTTTCAAAGGTTTTTAAAATCTCATCATACTTCATCTCATTTCAAAAATCTATGATTTCACCAGTACGGGTACTGGTCCAGCAGATCACAACCCCTTTAGTGCTTTTTCTGAGTTGCCAAGATTCAAAAATGGTATTCCTTAGTGGCTGCCCCTAAGGTAACAAGCCTCTGTGCACTTTTGATAGGCTTTTAAAAGATAGATGAAGCAGAGGACCTGCCACAGCTTATACTGGATCAGCACAGCTTTGAAAAACTCAGGGCCAAATCTGGGACCTGGAGAAGAGAGAAGGAAATGTAGTTCCTGACTTGTTGAGGAAGCAGGGTCATCAGTAATGTGGTGGTGTAGGTGCTGCTAGATTGGTCAATGTGTTTGTTGATTTTCTTTAACTGTTTTTTCTTCGTTACAAAGAAGCTCTCCCTGGAAGGTCAGAAATAGCAAGAGATCTGACATAAGGAAGAGAAAGAAGAGGAGGGGGAAGAAGAAAAACTGAAGGAGGAGGAAAATGAAAAGAAGGAAGAAGAATAAAAGGAGAAAAAGAAGAGGGGGGCAAGAAGAGGAAGATGAGAAAGAAAAGAAGAAACCAAATAATCATGGGCTATTGGAAGAGTATATGAAAGGAGAAAGAGCCTTAATGCTATATCTAAGTGGTTTCTTATACCTTTCTTTTCTCCCTTCCTAGAAGGCATTTTCTCCTCATCTCTGGCTCATGGAATTTCTCACTTCCATCAAAACTCAGCTCAAACCCCACCTTCTGAGAAGTGCCTTCCTGATCCCCCTCATCCCACCACAACAGCTGGTGCTCTCCTTCCCTAAATACTTTGTCTTTATTTTGTATTTATTCTAAATATACTTATTGTATATATGCATATTAACATTTGTACACCGTATCTCTGCCAATAGCACACAAACTCCTTGAAATCAAGGGCTGTCTTCATTGTGTTTTTATATACCTATTACCTAGCCCAATGCCTGGCACATAGTAAGCACTTAGTAAATGTTTATTAGATTGATTAATTCCTGGACCCCAACCTCACAGTGAACTTCAACGATGGAAACTGAGGAGTAAGCTCAGGCCGCGGTTCCACTTCTGCTAAAAATTCAGCTTCCTTGAGTACCCTGTTAACTTTTCTTTTTTCTGATGTACTACATGCAGATAAACACATAATCAGCACACAGATATTTATTGGCCCTCTGCTACAATGACCATCAACAGCAGGAAATACCTCTCCTTTTAGAAAATAAGACTGTCCAGCCGCCTCCCTTTCACTGGTGGTCTCTAGCCAGAGCTCCTCCATTTTACATTCATTTGTATCCTTCCTTGCCTCTTGTCAAGCCTGGAACTCCCATTCCTTCTCCGAGGTATGTGGCAGCGGCACAGACGAGGGCATGCCTGTCCCTTCCAGCTCTCTTCTTTCATTATGCATCAGTTGTTGGTCTATGCAGAGCTAATCTAAGGGCCATTTGGGGCTTGGAATCTTAGAATTATTGGATGCTGGGAATATTCAAAATTCTAGAACCCCTCAAAGACTACTGGACTGGAACCATTTTGTATACGCTGCAGAAGCCCCTCTATATTCAAAGTTGCCAAGGCTCCACAGCCATCACACTCCTTTAAGTCAATTAATAAGCATTTATTAAGCACCCAGCATGTGCTAGGTTCATGAGAATTCACAGGTAAGAAAAAGTAAACAGCCCTTGCTCTATAAGAGTTTATATTCTATTGGAAAAGGGAATCTCTTGCATGTATAAGTAAATTCAAAGTAATTTCTCAGTCTTCAGACTCGTTTTACCTTCAGAGTCTTTCTGAGTCCAGAGAAATTTCTACAACCCTGTTTGTGTTTTTCCATCAGTGTCTGTGGGTGGATATGCCCCTGTGTGTGTGTGTGTGTGTGTGTGTGTGTGTGTGTGTGTGTGTGTGAGAGAGAGAGAGAGAGAGAGAGAGAGAGAGAGAGAGAGAGAGAGAGAGAGAGAGAGAGAGAGAGAGAGAGAGAGAGAGAGAAAGAGCCCGAACAGAAAGAGGCGCAGGGAGGACGCGTTGCTGGGGGGAGCTTGGCGTGTGGGACGGGGGACAGCCAGGTTTGTAAGAGTGGAGACATTGCTTAGGGATATTGCGGGAGTGTGTGTGTTTGGGTGTGGGCGCGGGCGTGTCGGAGTGAATGAAGGCTTGTGTAGGTGGATGTTTGGGCGGTGTGTATGTGTTGGGGGGCTGGGTTTTTCAGGGAGAAGGCAGTTTTGCTGCTGCTGCTGCTCTGTGTGTGTTTTCAACATCCTCCAAGGCTGTAGAGAAAGAGGCGGGAGATGGGAGCGGGCGGGGGCGCAGATGCAGCTGTCTGAGTCCAATAATGCCTGCGCCAGTCCGGCACGACTGGAGCCAGTGGAGATGTTGAAATCACTTTGAAGCCCAGGCAGACACAGACAGACCGACAGCCCGGGCTCCCTCACATCCAAGCGGGTTTATGAGGGAGATTTTAGCAGCCCCAGGAACAGACCCTGGATTACAGCTGCGGGCTTCAAAAGGAAGGGCGCACAGGCGAGCCGAGGGCTGGAGTCGCTCTGGCTTAAAGGCGACGCTGTGTATTATAAATAGCCGCCTTCCTGCCCGCACATCTGTTCGAGGCGCAGACTTCCAGAGGCTCAGTCGGGTTCTTGCCCTTCTATTTCGGTGGCCTGTTGGGGACTCAGGGAGGGAGAAGGTGAGGCGAAGAAGGAGAGATCTGGGCTGATCGTTTAAATTCAAGGCCAGCATGATT